>NW_025858891.1:30160-45849 GCF_002878395.1 Capsicum annuum
AACTTCTTGATGACTTATCATGAATGTCGTCAAGTCTCTACCTCAGCTCTCATGTTCTGCCTTAGGCTGATGACAATTTTGACAACGTATCAGCTCGTTGATTGCTTATCCTAAAATGTCGTCACACCTCTCAACTCAGGTGTATTCTCTATCTGAGGCTGACAATGAAGATGATAACTTATCATAGGGATGGTGACTTAACAGAATTGTCGTCAGCCACACTTCTCTTTGAATTACTTCAGATTTCAACTCCTTTGCTTCCATCCTTGATGGTTCTCTTGCATCATAGCTTCTACTGCAAAATCAAACATAAAACATTAAAAAACGGCAAAAGTTGCTTAAGACTTTGCATTTTTAGTTAAAAATCCTCAAATGTGTTAGCATTATCTAACACATCAACACCCTCAACTTAAAACAATCGCTTGTCCTTAAGCAACTCAAACACAACTAAGAGAATACAAAGTACATTTGGCAGTCAATCATCTGTATCATCTCAAACTTCTTCACCATCTCCAAGGTCAGTCAATTCAAGAACAACTGTGTATATTATTGAAGAACCACAATGCAACACACAGGAATCAAGATATTGAACCAACTCAGCAACAAAACCATGCATGCATCAAGTTTACATTATCTAAATAAGTCAGTAACTAGCGATGTAACCAGTGTTCCCTCACTACAAAGAAATCCCCCTTTTCTCATATCAGACATCACATATATAACCATGGAGACAATCACAAGACACTCACTCTCCGAATGAAGTTCCAATCAATGTATGTCAAATACCATAGGCTTGCACTTATTTTCATTACCCAGATCGTCAGACAGGTCTGCTAGGATTACTATAGGTCTTTTCTTTGGCTTGTAATGTAGGCTAGGGGCTGGTATGACACTCGATGATATTTAAAGTGACTAAGCCTCCTTGATACTATACTAGATTTTTGAGGGTTCACTCATTAGCCTTTTTCTATTCTTCTCTCTTCTTGATCACACTTATTCAGGATGGGTGCGGTCTTTTCTACAATCACCTTTTTTTCATAACTTTTCTTTTTCTTGCACTTTTCTACCGCACTCAAATTTTATTCTACCGCACTCAAATTTTTATTCTTTTTTTACTCTACCTTTCTTTCTACTCATTTTACATCAAGCACCCCTATGATAGACACCCTTAACTTAGACCATTTGCCTAAGTCAAGGTGCACAGTGTCCAAGAAGGACCAGGGCCAAAATAGGTTCATTATGATATAAACTGTAAAAGTGATAGGTGTTATTAAAAAAAATAGGCTAATCAGGCTCAAAGCAGGGATCAAGGGACATTCTACATACAGGGAAGGTTATTTAGGCAAAAATTAATCTAATATCAAAATGTCCTATGATCCTTTCCTAACCCCTATCCTTCAACCAAGGTAAGACTAACCGGGTAAGTTCTAGATTTTAACATACAATGGGAACTAGGTAGTATCTCACATACATATGGCACAAAGGTACATCACAAGATACTACCTATTCAGTTCATACAATTGTTTAGCAATGGTTATCATATTACTAGAACTAATACTATACAAAGATGAACAGTGGTCACAATTAGATGCAAATCACACAATTAAAGAATTAGACCACTTGAGAGGTGTTCACAAAATAACAAAACTGCGTTAACTACCTCAAGTACTTTTATTTCTCCTAGTTAACTACAAAATGTTACAACAAATCACAATACTCCTAAACATGCCAGCTCTACTAGGAACAAGACTCCGGGGAAAAGAGGCATGACAACAAAAACTCCAAGAGGATATCAACATCCACAAGTAGCCCCACCCTCAACTTAAAATAATGCAATGTCCCCAATGTGTCAAACCAAAACAAGAGAGTTAAAAACATACCTGTGGCACCATAGGTGTGAAGATCTGACGTCAATCATATAATACGAATACAAACAACAAAATACCTTAGGTTACCTCCCAAGAAGCACCTAATTTAGTGTCGCAGAATGACCCAACTTAGTTTTTTCCTCCACCTTAAGGATATGAATTTCACCCCCAACTTAGAGTTTATCTTATTGACTCAATCATAGGGTGGTGGTACAAAGATTAAGAAGATGAGTAATGGATGATGCATGGTAAACAGCTCGGTCTAAAAGTGAGGTGTGTTTTTATGTTGCTTGTCTAATGTAAAATCAAGAATATAGGATTCTTGTTCCTCATATTTACACTCTTCTACTATTTTAAATGATTCCACAAACAATATATCATCTAAACATAATGTAAAAAGTGCTTTGAATGAGGCCCAATCAATCCTACTTCAAAATTTACACTATCTACTACACACTCACATTTATTCACCTTCTCAATGTCAGTCTCAAGATCAAGATAACAATCGAGTGGTTTTGATTCTTTAATTTTCTCCTCAAATTGTCTAATGTCCTCCTCATATTCTTCTTTGTTTAGCCATTGTAAACATGGTGAGAGTGGTAATTGCTTTATCTCTTCCCACAACTATTCTTGATTCTCTAAAATTTGTTTCATTAATTTGTTTGCTTAAATCTTGATAACACACATATCTACAGTATGATCACTTTGACCACAGGACAAACACCAATTATAGTAAGTAGGATAGTATCCACATCATTTTGTGAAGGTCCAGTCTATGCACTTCCAGGAAAATCTGGACAGTAAGCCTCAAAATATGGTTCCCCACAATAATAACAAGAATCATCATCACTCAAAAAACCATCTATCCAGGCTGACATCTCAAGAAAGATGTGAGAAAAATAAAAATAAAAGAAAATAAAAGAAATAAACTAAACAAATATTTAGAAGTTTGAATTCAAGCAAGTAAACTAAAATTCCAAAGCAACACAATACACCAAATTATTCCCCAACGACGACACTATTTTTTATAATGCTCAACTTACACGTCAATTTAGTGCAAGGCTGTCGTCGTTAATATATTTACCCAACTTTGGAGTCAGGGTCGAATCCACCGAAAATAATGTGAGTTGTGATTAAACTAGTTTGAAACTGTAGTTATAATTTGAATTCAAATAAATGATACGAAAAGATAAAAACGGGTTTTTTTATGATCAACAAATAATTGTTGGTAACATTAGTTTCAGTGTTTGGAATCAAGAGTTTATGAAAAACGAAGAATTATGTTCACTAGGGGTTTTGGTACCTGACAGATGCTAATAGTGGTTCAAGATTCTCATAGTAGGTAGGATAACAGGTTATCTTTATCGAAGTTATGCCTAAATGTCTCTCGACCTACTTAAGCATTTAATTTTGTAATCCTCTCGGGCTTAGGGAATTTATATTTATTAACTAGACTTCACCTCAGGTTAATCAACCTTGTTATAACATGGATTATTAAACGGAAGTTTAGTGTTTCCAAGTCTCTGTTGATAATTCACTTTCCACTATATTTGGTTTCTTTCTCAAGCAAATCAAAGCAGGTATTATCTATCGTTTGCAACCAATAGACGATAATCAAAATATCAAAATTATCAAGGAGTCCTATTACCTTTCGAATCTTCAACACTTAGCACCTTATCAAGACTTAACCCTTGATCCCGCAATTCAGGTTAAAGGGATTTAGCCACTCATAATGTAATAATCGATACAACAAGTTGAATTCATAATTTGAAAGATAAACTTACAACAAGATGAATACAAACGAGTGTTTCTCAGATTATATCAAAGTAGAAATCCCAATGTAATGATTAAAATCTCTTCAAAGTAATTATTTTTTCAAGCCAAGAAACTAGAGGGAGAAAAATAACAAAAATATATGTCTCCAACATAGGTTCTAGAACCCTCAAGATAATCCTAAACAAGACTTTAAATAGTTCAATCGACATAAAGAAACAAAATTATAGAGTTTAATAATCCCTCAAATTAGGTGATGACATTCGTGACAACCTATCAGGAGGCTGACGACTTATCACAAATGTCATCAGCTCCTCTTTACTTTTGATACTCGCTAATTTAGGCTGATGAAAAATTGTAACATCCTAATTACTTTTTGACAACATATCATAAATGTTGTCAAGTCTCTACCTTAGCTCTCATGTTCTGCCTTAGGCTGATGGCAATTTTGATGACCTATCAGCTCCTTAACGGCTTATCACAAAATGCCGTCACAACTCTCAACTCAAGTGCATTGTCTATCTGAGGCTAATGATGAAGCTGATAAATTATCACTGGGCTGATGAATTTTCATAAATATCATCAGCCACACTTCTCTTTGAATTACTTCAAATTTCAACTCCTTTGCTTCTATCCTTGTTGGCTCTCTTGCATCATAGCTTCTACTGCAAAATCAAACAAAAAACAATAAAAAACGTCAACAGTTGCTAAAGATTTTTCAATTATTCTTAGTTAACACCCTCAACTTAAAACAATTACTTGTCCTTAAGTAACTCAAACACAACTAAGATAATACACAGTACATTTGGTAGTCAATCATCTATATCATCTCATACATCTTTACTATATCCAAGGTCAGTCAATTTAAGAACAACTGTGTATATTATTGAAGAACAACAATGCAACACACAGGAATCAAGATATGACACTAACTCAGCAACACAACCATACATGCATCAAGTTTACACTATCCAAATAAGTCAGTAACTAGCAATGTAACTAGTGTGCCCTCACTACAAAGAAATCCTTTTTATCTTATAAGACATCACATATATAACCATGGGGATAATCACAAGACACTCAATCTCAAAATGAAGTTCCAATCAATGTATGCTGAATACCATAGGCTTGCCCTTATTTTCATTACCCTGATAGTCAGATAGGTCAGGTAGGATCACTATAGGTCTTCTCTTTGTCTTGTAATGTAGTCTAGGGACTGGTAATATACTTGATTAAATATAAAGTGACTAAGCCTCCTTGACACTACACTAGCTTTTTGGGGTTTCACTCATTAGTCTTTTTCTATTCTTCTCTTTTCTTGATCACACTTATTCAGGATGGGTGTGGTATTTTCTACAATCACTTTTTTTCATAACTTTTCTTTTTCTTGCTCTTTTCTTCCACACTCAACTTTTTATTCTTTTTTTTACTCTACCTTCTTCCTACTTATTTTATATCACACACCCCTATGATAGCCACCTTGAACTTAGATCATTTACCTAAGTCAAGATGCACAGTGTCTAAGGAGGACTAGGGCCAAAATAGGTTCATTATGATATAAACTAGAAAAGTGATAGGTGTCATTAAAAAATAGGCTAATCAGGCTCAAAGCAGGGATCAAGGGATATTCTACATATAGGGAAGGTTATTTAGGCTAAAAGTGAGCTAATATCAAAATGTCCTATGATCCTTTCCTAACTCCTATCCTTCAACCAAGGTAAGACTAACTAGGTAAGTTCTGGATTTCAACATACAATGGGAACTAGGTAGTATCTCACACACACATGGTACAAAGGTACATTACAAGATACTACCTATTCGATTCATGAAATTGTTTAGCAATGGTTATCATGTTACTAGAACTAATAGCATACAAAGATGAATAGTGGTCACAATTAGATACAAATCATGCATTTAAAGAATTAGACCACTTGGGAGGTGTTCACAAAATAACAAAACCATGTTAACTGCCTTAAGTACTTGTATTTCTCCTAGTCAAATACAAATTATTACAATAAATCACAACACTCCTAAACATGCCGGCTCTAATAGGAACAAGACTCCGGGGAAAACAGGTATGGAAAAAAAAACCCCAAGAGTACATCAACACCCATAAGTAGTCGCACCCTCAACTTAAAATTATTTAATGTCCCAAATGCGTCAAACAAAAATAAAAAAGTTAGAAACATATCTGTGGCACCATGGGTTAGGTTATAATATGTCTTAATGAGTTAACAAGGTTGTTATTATGTATTTATATGTGAATAAACTTGTTTATAATGTTCAAGTGTCAATTGGATCAAGCCAAGGGTCAAAACAATGAGTTAAAGCTTAATGAGAAATTAGCCTATGCTTACCTGGTGTTTCTAGTTCATTGTTGAGGATGTTGTGTTCTTTTGAGCTCTAATTTGTTTTGTTTAATGATATAATATGCTTTTTGAATGGACTATGATTATATATGAAGAATATACAAGCTTTAAATCAGGCGGAAACAACTCAAAAAGGCTTGTAATTGACCACAGAAGCACAAGACGCAGGCTGGAAGCATTTTGGACCCCTGAAATGTATGGAGCGCATGTTAGATGTATATGTGGCCAATGAAGTCTTGAAAAATACCATTAGATTAGTAAAAGTCTCAAGTTTTTGACCCATAGTCACGTGCAACTAATAATGGGGTGTAAAGAGGCTCCGTGACGCGTTGAAATTGCGATAAGCTACTGGAATTTGATAGATTTTTTGACAATTGTGAATTGACATGTCACCGTGTTGTGCCGATGCCCAAAATTGGGATAATTCTGCCCAGCTGAAAGAAAACAGTGTGGAAACTCAAATAAAATTGGTTTATGAATTATTTACTATAAATATAACGTGTTAAATCATGTTTTAATCATCTTGGGACCTCTTGGAAAACCTAGATAAACTTGGAACATCATTGGAAGATACCACAACTTCTTTTTAGGTTTTATCATTCTTTAATATAGTTTTTTAATAGTTTGATCATTCCAAGGGATTGGATTATGAATATTTCCATTAAAGGCTAAAACTCTCTTTCTAGGGTTGAGGCCAAGAACGTGAATACTCTTTAATATTCTTTATTGTAGTTTAATTATGGATTATCATATGGATTGTTCTTGATTTCTTGAGCTTACTATTTTGATGATTAGCTACCATTAGAATAAATCTATATTTCTATGTGAATCTGGGAGGAGAATCATAGGATAGAATAAAGAAATTAAGGAACAAGATTCTTGCTTTTTTATGTAATAAGGAGTTTGAATTAGTATCTAGGATAGGGATATACCTAGAAGCCTTGTTTGGTTCAATTGCAAGAAGATAACTTATTGAATCTAGAAGAATTGTTGTATCTTTACGGGAGTTGTAGTTGCAATGTTCAATACATAAAAGATTTGAGGCCAGGAGACTAAAATCATAGCATAAACCTTGCAAATCAACAATCCGACAATCAATTAGACTGCGATAGGAATAGAGATTTGTAAGATTGTTTGAAATGCATCAACCCTGGGCTTTACTCCATTGATTGTCCAAGATTTTATTTTATGCATTAGTTTAGATTAGTTTTAATTTACAAAATTACAAGTTTATTTACTACTCTCCTCAATTGGTTAAACTAGACGTAGATAGGCGGTGAACGCAAGTCCCTGAGAGATCGATACTTAGGATTCCTTGAAGCCACTATATTACTTGATAAGACCATGTATAGTTGTGTGTGCTCTTGGGCGCTGTCAAGTTTTTTGCACCGTTGCCGGGGACTTGTAATTAGGCAACTATCTTAATTTTAGTTTTTCTATATTCAGTTGTTAATAGTTTTTATTTTTTTTGTTTATTTCTTTTTCTCACGCTCTTCTTGAGATGTCATTCTTGGATAGATGGTTTTTGAGGGATGATGATTTTTGTCATTTTTGTGGAGGACCCCACCATGAGACTTTTTGTCCAGATTTTGATCCAAGCATTTGAAGGGCACCTATTTGTTTCCAACCTTTGGATCAACCCACAAGTTGGTGTGTGGTTTGTTACAATTTGTATCACTCTACAGATATGTGTGCTTTTAATCCTATTTTAGTTATGTTTGCGAAGGTAACTATGGAGGTTAAGGATATACCAACACCACCATAAGAATCACAGCCACTCGACTGTCATTTTTCTTTTGAGACTAAAATTGAGAAGGTGAATAAGAGTGGGAGTGTTGAGTATAGTATAAATTTTGAAGTAGGATTTGTTGGGCCACACTCCAAGCACTTTTCTACACTATGTTTAGATGATATCTTGTCTGTGGAATCATTTAAAATAGTGGAAAAGTGTGAAGATAAGGAACAAGAATCGTATATTATTGATTTTACATCAGATAAGCAATATAAAAACACACCTCACCTCAAGGTCGAGTGTTTTATCATGCATCCTCCATTACTCGATTCATAAATATCTGTACCACCTCTATATGATCGAGGCAAAAATATGGATACAATGTTGGGGGTGAAATTTATATCCTCAAGGTGGAGGAAAAGATTGATTGGTCGTGCTGCGATAATAAATTAGGCGCATCTTGGGAGACAACCCAAGGTAAGTAGGTTTTATTTTTTGTTTTTAGTTTTTATTTTACATAGTTTTTTTTGGTTGAGTCACAGGTTAATGGAATGTCTGAGTATCGTAAACTTAAGCTTGAAGCATGGCAAAGATGGAGTGTGGGGTTCCATGGATCCCCTCTTGATGTGAATATGCTACTACCTAGGCCTAGAGTCATAAAAGAGTATTTCTATCTCTTACCTTTAAATTCACTTGGGGGACAAAGTAGGTTTTTAAGTGTGGGGTGGGAAAATTCCAAATTTTTGGCTCAATTTAAAATTTTTTAGGTTAGGAATAAGTTAGATATTTTTGATTATCTGATACAAGTGTGTTTGTTGGTAAAAGCATGTGATTTTGGATAATTACTAGTTTTTAGACTCTTAGGCTCATGTTTTGTGACTCTAGTATTTGTTGGCTTAATTTTGAATTCATGCTATTGTTTGGTTGGAAGTCTATGATGATCCTATTAAGTTGAGCATGTTTCATGTGTGCATGAGGTATTTTTGTATATTCCTTATTGGATATGATGTCTAAAACTTGCCTGGTGTATGTGTGAAGTGAAATAAAGAGTGTGGGTTTAGGAGATGATTTAGACATTTCTTTGATAGACTTGTTTTATACATTCTTTTTACCTACCTTTGTGCATTATCCTAGTTAAACCCCATTGATCCTTTAGCCTTTTCTTTGGTAGCCTCAGATGTAGACTAATACCTTCTTTGATAAACCATAAGTTGATCCAAAAGGCTTCTAAGTGCTTGCATTAAAAAAATGAATTTTAGAAAGAAGTTTGAGAAATTGAAGAAAAGGTGAAATTGATGCCCCAAGGTAATAGTTATTAGTTTTTATTATTGAATTGTGGAGGATTGATGTGATATAATGAATGTTAGTGATATTTCCATGATAGAAAAGAATGAGAAAAATGATTCATGTGGTAGTAAACTATACTCCCACCGGGTGCTTGTGAAAATACTTAAAAGAGATCGGGCAAAATAAAAAATATGGGAGGATAAAAAAATGGCATAAATTTGTTTGTTGGAGATTGTTTTTAAATGTTTAATATAGTGTATTAAAGCGCTTATAGAGGTGAGTCACTATTCTTGGCCAAAATAGTTCCTACCCGTCACTTAGCCTACATTACAACCTAGAAAAGACCTCATTGATCCAAAGCTTTACATTCAACTATTAGAGGAGCATTACACTGAGGGCAAGCCTATGGTTCATTATGTTTAACTTGTGAATTCTTTGTGAGAGTAAGCGTAATTTGATTATTGTACCCATTACGTTATAAATTGCATTATTGTGAGAGATTATGGGTAACTCTCTTGTTGTAAAGGGCACATGTTTGATGATTGTGGGTGATTTGTATGATGTCCTTGTTTGAGAAATAAGAATGAGTTTTCCAACTAAGTGAGCCAATTCTTGAGGCTAGGATGTTTTGGAGTAGTGTTCATGAGCTTTCAATTGTGTATAACATTCTTAGTGTTGTAAACTAGCATTCGTGTAGTCATTTTAGTGCTATCTTGAGTGTCTTGCATGTAGTAGAAGTGTGGAGTCTCTTCAACTCATGGTGTTTATAGTTAATAATTGTTCGAGGATGAACAAGGTTTTAAGTGTGGGGTGGTGATGGTGGGTGAACTTATGCATTCTAACGCTACCATTCTAGCTTATTTATCCTTGTTTTAAAGATGATTATTATGATATGTTTGTTAATAATGATATAAATGAGAAATTATGCATCCAAGTATGTGTTTACAATGTTTAATGGTGTTTCGACACAAGTTTCGATTCAATTCGATCATTTAGAGTTCAAGCAAGAAAACTAGTGTGACTAGCTTGAGCTAGGTATTGTCTAGTCTATGTGTTGGGTTCTAATGTGTCTTAATGATTTACCAAGGTTTTTATTATGTATTTATATGTGAAACAACTTGTTTATAATGTTCAAGGGTCAAATGGATCAAGCCAAGGGTCAAAACAATGAGTTAAAGCTTAAAGAGAAATTAGCCTCTGTTTACCTGGTGTTTCTAGTTCATCGTTGAGGATGTTGTGTTGTTTTGAGCTCTAAATTGTTGTGTTTAATGATATAGGATTCTCTATGAATGGGCTATGATGAAATATGAAGAATATACAAGCTTCAAATCAAGTGGAAACAACTCAAAACAGCTCGTAAATGATCACGGAAGCACAAGACGCAAGCTAGACATATTTTGGACCCTGAAATGTATGGGGCTTGTGTAAACTGTATATGTGTCCAATGAAGGCATAAAAATACCAATGGATTAAAAAAAGGCTCAAGTTTTTAACCCATTGGCGCGTGCAGCTAATAATGTGGTTTAAAGAGGCTCCATGACGTGTTGAAATCGCGATGAGATACTGGAATTTGACAGATTTTTTGACAATTGTGAATTGGCATGTCACTGCATCTGGCTGATGCCCAAAATTAGGATAATTCTGCCCAGTTGAAAGAAAACATCATGGAAACTCAATCCAAATTGGTTTATGACTTGTTTACTAGAAATATAACGTGTTAAATCACGTTTTAATCGTCTTGGGACCTCTTGGAAACCCTAGATCAACTTGGAACATTATTGGAGGATACCACAACTTCTTTTTAGGTTTTATCATTCTTTAATTTAGTTTTTTTTATAGTTTGTATCATCATTCCAAGGGATTGGAAGATGAATATTTCCATTAAAGAATAAAACCCACTTTCTGGGGTTGAAGCCAAGAACATAAATACTCTTTAATATTCTTTATTGTAGTTTAATTGTGTATTATCATATGAATTGTTCTTGATTTAGTGAGCTTACAATTTTGATAATTAGCTACCATTAGAATAAATATATATTTCTATGTGAATTTGGGAGGAGAATTATAGAATAGAATAAAGTAATTAAGGAAGAAGGTTCTTACTCTTTTATAAAATAAGGAGTTTGAATTAGCATCTAGGATAGGGATATACTTAGAAGCCTTGTTTGGTTCAATTGCAAGAAGATAACTTATTGAATCTAAAAGAACTATTGTATCTCTGCGGGAGTTATGGTTGCAATGTTCAATAGATAAAAGATTTGAGGTTGGGAGACTAAAATTGTAGCATAAACCTTGTAAATCAACAATCCAATAATCAATTAGACTGCGATAGGAATAGAGATTTGTAAGATTGTTCGAAATGCATCAACCCTAGGCTTTACTCCATTGATTGTCCAGGATTTTATTTTATGCATTAGTTTAGATTAGTTTTAATTTATAAAATTACAACTTTATTTGCTACTCTCCTCAATTGGTTAAACTAGAAGTAGATAGGTGGCGAACGCAAGTCCCTGAGAGATCGATACTTGGGATTTCTTAAAGACACTATATTACTTGATAATATTACGTACCCTTGTGTGTGCGCTTGAGCGCTGTCAGTTTTGAATGAGTTTTGAACTGTGGATCATGTCATAATTTTATCCCCTATCCATGAGTTACATGCTAGTGCTCAACCGACTAACCATCTCAAAATGTTGTATCCCCATGTAATCTAGGCATCAAATATACTTTTACTATTCTTATGCTGTGTTAGGTGGATTAGCTCGATTTGTCGTTCGCTTGGGGTGAAGTGGTGAGCTTCTATTCTTTTAATGTCTTGATCATTCCATCGGTCTCCTTCTATAAACTAAAATTAAAATGTTCATACTAACATTGTCATTGTCAGAGTTGGGGGCATGTCCCGACCTAGATTATTTTTCAGATTAGTAGAGGCTTTATAGATATTACTGTGGACTTGGACAAACCATAAACATCTATAAGTTTTTAAGCATGCTATCTTGGTATATGTTTGGAATTTCGTCATTGCTAGTGTATGATTATTTTTTTAGCTAGGTAAAAGGGGTGGTCCCTAGTCCTTGTTGGACTTGGGATGCCCGTCCCGGCCAAGCCTTGGTTTGGGTCATGACAAGATGGTATCAGAGCGTAGGTTTGGTGTCTTTGGGTGTCCATAAAACTGTGTCAAGTTAAGTCTCCTTTATGAGTATGTTGCACACCACATTTATAAGAGAGAGGCTATAAGGTATTCAGGAATGTTTTCTTTTCTTCTGATCTACTTTTAGGTTGTAGGGTCGAGGGTGTTGAAATCTCCTTTATTTCCCGTTTCTTTATTTTTTAGATCTTGCCTTCCCAAAGATCTGATGCTCGTGGAAACTCCTTTATGCCACTTGAGGAAAATGTGGATAAAATCATTATACTCATAGAGTTCAGACCTAGTCTAGGGTTGCTGCTTCTGATTGCACTTATGTAGTTCCACAGATCCCTACTGATCCTTCTTCCTCTATGGTATCCCTGTTCAGTTACCTCCAGGAGATATTACTAATATTGAGTTCTGATATTCTATTCATTTGTTGATCAAATTGGTGACATCCCAGTCATGTGTAAGTTCTTCTGAGGCCACTAGAGTTGGGCAGTTTATGAGGCTCAATCCTCTGACCTTTATTGTCTCTAAGGTTAAGAAAGATCCTTAAGGGTTCATAGATAAGATGAAGAATATTTTCCATATGATGCATCCTACTGATGTAGAGGTTGTGCAGTTTGCTGCTTATCACTTAAAGGATATGGCGTACTAGTGGTATGTCGAATGGGATAACCCTAGGGGTAATGGTACTGAGTCCACTTTGTGGGATAATTTTTTGGGTGCCTTTTTTGATGGATTCTTTCCTTAGGAGTTGATGGTGGCAAAAGCTGAGGATTTCATGAAAGATGACTTTGAAAGAGTATGCCCTAAATTTTCATCAGTTGTCTCGCTATGTACTTGACCTAGTGTCTAGCATGAGAGCAAAGATGAGGAATTTTGCTTTGGGTTTATCTTGAGACTTGGTGTTGGAGTGCAAGGCTGCCTTACTAACTAGTAAAATGGACATCTCAAGGCTTATGGTGTATATATAGTAGCTTGAAGATGCAAAGAAGAAACAAGTTGAGATAAAGGGAGAGGCAAAGTAAGAGATCCCAATACTTAAGGTAGAGTGGATGTTAGTTGAAAAATAGGAAGTATGGTAGGCAGTGATCTAAGAAAAAGTAGGGGAATTCTGGTTCATATTCAATAGCTAGTCCTCCATATCCTTTGCCATTCGGTGATCACCATTTTTAATGCAACAACAAATTTAAGGCAGTAGTTGCCCATGTCAGGCCTTTGGGGACCTTTTAGCTCCATCTCATCCTCCTTGAATATTATATGCATAGTTTCACCATTGTTTTTGTGACAAAGAGAGGAAGAAGTGTTTCAGATATTGCCAGTCTGGACATAATAAGGAGAATTATCCTTATGACGATTTCCACTTCTTTAGCTCCTGAATAAAAGGGTGCTTCTTTTGACTCTGGCACTGGTCAGAATTGTCTGTAAGATCTTGCTACCAGTTAAGATTATGAGGTATCTCCTGATGTTTTTACCACTACGCTAAAACTTTATTCTCACAATGTAGGTTGTCTGCTTGATCCTAGGTATACCTTTTATTATATGACCCCATATGTGGCTATTCATTTTGGTTTTGGTCCTGAGTGCATTCCTGATCCTTTCTTAGTAACTACCCCAGTTGCTAACTTCATCGTGGCTAGAAGGGTCTATAGGGGCTTTTTGGTATCAGTTTGTGATAGGGAGATTTAGGTGGATCAGATTGAGTTGGATATGTTAGACTTTAATGTGATCCTTGGGATGTATTATTTGCACTCATGATATTTATCTCTCAATTGTAGAACCCAAAAGGTCAGTTTTTAGTTCCTAAATGAGCCGGTGATTGAGTGGAAAGGGAGTTCCCTAGTGATATTGGGTGTTTTTATGCTTTCTAGCATTACTATACTAGCCTTTTTAGCCTTGTTATAAGGATGATTCTTATGCTATATGTGTTGATGATGATATAAATGAGAATTCATGTGTCCAAGTATATGTTCACAATGTTTAATGGTTGTTTCAGATGAGTTTTGATTCAATTTGAGCTTTTAGAGTTTAATCGAGAAAAACTAGCGTAACTAGATTTAGCTAGGTGTTTTTCTAGTCTATTGTGTTGGGTTCTAATGTGTTTTAATGAGTTAATAAGGTTTTTATTAAGTATTTATATGTGAAACAACTTAGTTATTATGTTCAAGGGTCAATTGAATCAAGACAAGGGTCAAAACAATAAGCTTAAGCTCAATATGAATTTAGCCTATGCTTAGCTTGTGTTTCTAGTTCACCGTTAAGGATGTTGTGTTGTTTTGAGCTCTAATTTGTTGTGTTTAATACTATAGGATGATTTTTTAATGGATTAAGACGATATATGAAGGATATAAAATCTTCAATTCAAGTGGAAACAACTTATAAAGGCTTGGAAATGACCATGAAAGCACAAGACACAAGCTGGATACAATTTGGATACCCGAAATATATGGGGCACGTGTGGCCTATCGAAATATCCAACACATGAATTCTAAGAATAAATGTATTCATAATAAGCCCAATTTTGTGACCAATATGCGCATGTAGAATTTGGTGGAGTTTGAGGAGTCTCCGCGCCACGGTGAAATCATGGTGAGATTTTGGAAATTGACAATTGTCGATTGGCATGTCACCGCATCGCGGTGGCCATCAAAAGAGGAATAAAAACTGCCCAGCTGAAGGTTAATAATGTGGAAAACCAATCCTAGTCGATTTCTGACTTTTTTTGCTATAAATATAACGTGTTAAATCACATTTTATGAATCTTGGAACCCATAGATTGCTTGGAACAACATTGGAGGATACCAAAACTTCTTTTTAGGTTTTTATTTCTTTAATTTATCTTTATTTATGGTTTTAATCATTAATACAATTATTTGGATGTTGATTATGACTATAAGTGGCTAAAAACTCTCACGAACTGAACCAGGCCCTGGCCGTGACGAGCATTTTGAACCATTGAGGCCTAAAACACCCCTATCTGTTTGGTAATCATGCACCTAATTCATATGATCAAAGTAATGCGGAAAAACACAATAATTCGGAAACATGGTCATAAATATGAAAAGAAACAATAACGGGGAGATAAGGTTCCCTCAACATCAATTAACCTCTAAACAACTATTTGCGAAAATCTCTAACAAATGATTGAGTCAGGTAACCGTATATAAACTGGGACAAGGCCCCCAGTAGACCCTAAAACTGAATATAAGATAAAAGGACTGCAAGACATAAGACCTTCCTAAATATAGAAGTCTCACGACTTGTCTCTACAACTCTTTCTGAAAGATCTACTGATTCTCTTGACCCCTAGACTGGGCCTCTGAACCTAAGAGGTTGGAGAGGGGAGGGGATCAGCAAAAAAGTACTGGCACGCAGAGATATCAAAACAAAACATAATATTTTTACAATATATAGTTGAGAGCCATTATAAAGCAATTTCGTATCAAATCATTTGAAAACACATGGGTGTAATGCAATACATTTTCTCAACAATAATGAAATACAACTGAGATAGGTGGAATACCCTA
>NW_025858891.1:45949-59942 GCF_002878395.1 Capsicum annuum
GACTGGGCCTCTGAACCTAAGAGGTTGGAGAGGGGAGGGGATCAGCAAAAAAGTACTGGCACGCAGAGATATCAAAACAAAACATAATATTTTTACAATATATAGTTGAGAGCCATTATAAAGCAATTTCGTATCAAATCATTTGAAAACACATGGGTGTAATGCAATAGTTTCTCAACAACAATGAAATTCCACTAAGCTAGGTGGCATACCCTACGTAATTTACACCAACTGTCTAACCTCGGTTGCCGCCTAGATTAGAGTATAAGTGAGGAAGAGACACAAAAGATCACATAGCATGGTGTCTCGACCCAATGGTAGTGCCCAAGATCACTTAGCCTGGGATCCTACCTATAGTCCCAATTTGGGAATGACATGAAGTCAAGTACACAATATCACTTAGCCTGGTACCAATATTCCATGTCGGCAAACATGTTTTCCAGCGATGAGCCCTTATATCTCAAACGCCTTCTTTGGGAATCCACCTTTCTCATGTAAAATCAATGCATTCAAATTTCATCTTATTCAATAACATATCGTATTCTATAGGGTATCATCATACCCGACTTGTAAGTCATTAATATCACATCCACATATGCATAATCATGTAAAAACCAAGGTGCTTCATCATTTACAAGTGGTGAACAATATTTATTTCAAATTCATGATCTCTTTTGTTGATCACAATATGATATGGGGTATCAATACATTATCATGGGATTTGAAAGCAATTTATCATTCATATTTATCAAACTTCCATGGAAAATCTCAAATCACATATGCATGGTTTCAACCATTGAAGTATATAAGCAAACAATTCCCATGACATAAAGAAAACTGACTTACAAATCATATTGAAAGCAAGTTATTAGCATTTGATTGAAAACCCCCATTTAAAATCATGCATGTTCGTAAAAACTACACCCATGAGATTTTAGGATAACCCCACGTACCTCTATTTCCAAGGATAATAGATGTTTCTTGAAGCTTGCGGATTGGCGATTCCAAATATGTAATCTTCTTTGAAAACCTACGGTCGAATCTTGAACTATTTGGGTTTTTATTTTGAAACCCTAGGGAGAATCTTTGAGCACTGTTGATGAATGAAGATGTATTTTGGGGTCCTTGGAACTGAATTTCGTGTTTTAGGGCTAAGTAAGGGTGGAAAAGTACCACTTTGTCCCCAACACGGAGTATTTAAGTCACTAAATTTCTTTACATAGGTGCCGCCCATCCCATTGCCTATGTTCACATAGGCACCACCTAGGCTATCGCCTATGTTTACATAGGGACCTCCTAGGCTATCGTCTATGTTTACATAGGCGCCGCCTAGGCTATTGCCTATGCTTTCCAGTGGCCATGGGTGATTGGTTAGGCGATGCTTACAACTTTGAAGGGCCATAAATTCTTTCTCGGGTGTCGGATTTTAGCCAAATTGGTATCGGCTAAATCGAATACCTATCATTTGACACATAGTAGACTTCCTAATTTGATATATACAGAGAGTTATGATCGATAGAAGCTAACACACTTTACAACATCCGCTAAAACTTAGTTGATTGAAAGAGTTTCAAATCGTCCTTGAGTTGAAGGACCTCTATGGTCTAAATTCAAGATTGAGTAGATTCATATGCTACACAATAATTAACATATTAGCAACGTATCGAAATCATGGTCTATATTGTAGCCCGAATTAAGATAGGAATAGTACCTTCTGTCTCCTCCTCCATCGAAGCAAACAAATTGGGATATCTAATTCTCATGTTATGTTCTGACTCCCAAGTTGCTTCTTCGACTTTCTGATTCCTCCACAATACCTTTATTGAGGCTATCTATTTGCTCCTCATCTTTCGAACTTGGCAATTTAAAATTTCAACGGGCTCTTCTTCGTAAGACAAGGAGTCTGTCACTTTGATAACCCCTATTGGAAATACAATAGAATGATCTCCAATGTATTTCTTCAAAATGGATACATGGAATACCGGATGAGCGAAATCCAAACTTATAGGCAATCCTAACTCATATGCAACTGTACCAATTTTTTTCAAAATCTAATATGGCCCTACATAACAAGGGCTCAATTTACCCCTTTTTCCAAACTGCATAACTCTTTTCATAGGAGAAATCTTGAGAAACACCCAATCACCAATTTCAAACTCTAGTTCTCTTCTCCGAACATCGGCATAGGACTTTTGACAACTTTGAGTAGTCTTGAGTCGTTCTCTAATGATATTGACTTTCTCCATTGCCTGATGAAAAAGATCAGGCCCATACAACTGAGTCTCACACACTTCATACCATCCTATCGGAGACCTACATATCCTCCCATACAAAGCCTCAAAAGGAGCCATCTTGATGCTGGCATGGTAGCTATTATTGTATGCGAATTCAACCAGTGGAAGGTGATCTACCCAACTACCTTTGAAATCAATGACGCATGACCTCAATATATCTTCGAGGGTATGAATGGTACGCTTAGCTTGCCCATCCGTTTGAGGGTGGAAAGCTTTGCTCAAATTCACTTCTGTACCTAAACCCTTCTGAAAGGATCTCCAAAACTGAGATAAAAACTGCGTACCTCTATCGGATATAATGGAAACTGGTGCCCCATGCAATTGAACTATCTCCTCAATATAAATCTTAGCATAAACCTCTCCCAAATAATTAGTCCTCACAGGCAAAAAGTAGGCTGACTTGGTCAACCGATCTACAATCACCCATATAGAATCATACTAGTTTTGGGATCTCAGAAGTCCTGTAATGAAGTCTATGTTTATCATCTCCCACTTCCATAAAGGCAAGGCTATCTCTTGGGAAGTACCACCTGGCCTCATGTGTTCTACCTTCACTTGTTGATAGCTCAAACACTTGGACACAAAATCAGCTACATCACGTTTCATGTTATTCCACCAATACAAGGTTTTCAGATCATGGTACATCTTAGTAGAGCCTGGGTGAATGATATACCTCGGAGTGTGTGCCTCATTAAGGATTCTTTTCCATAGCCCATTGACATTCGGAACGCACAACCTACCCTGAAATCTCTGAATACCATCTCCACTAATTTCAAATGACATACCCTTTTGTTAACCCACATCTTTCTTAATTTACATCAATATGGGATCTTCAACCTGCTTCTCCTTAACTTCAGCACAAAGAGACGACTTAGATAACTCATGAACAATCACCCCTCCATCTTTGGAATCGAAGAGTCGCACTCCCAAATTTGCAAGGCGGTGGATATCCTTCAGCATTTCTTTCTTTCCTTCTTCTACATGAGAAAGGCTGCCCATAGACAACCTACTGAGGGCGTCGGCTACAACATTTTCCTTGCCCAGCTGGTAATGCAGACTCATATCATAGTCTGTCAAAAGCTCCATCCAACGCCTCTGCCTGAGGTTCAATTCTTTCTGTGAGAGAATATACTATAAACTTTTATGGTCAGTATAAATATCAATGTGCACTCCATAGAGATAGTGCCTCCAGATTCTAAGTGCAAACACCATGGCTGATAACTCCAAGTCATGAGTCGGGTAATTGCGCTCATGCACCTTTAACTGTCTAGATGCATAAGTTATCACCTTACCACGGTACATCAATACACAACCAAGTCCCACGTGGGATGCATCACAATAAACCACAAAATCATCTATACCCTCGAAAAGGGTCAAAACAGGAGCAGTAGTCAGCTTGTCCTTTAATTTCTCAAAACTATTTTCACACAAGTCAGACCATACAAACTTCATATTTTTCTGAGTCAGTTTAGTAAGAGGAGAAGCTATGGAAGAAAAACTCTCTACAAACCTTCTGTAATACCCTGCCAAACCCACAAAGCTCCGAATATCGGTTGGAGTCGTTGGTCTAGGCCATTTTCTGACTGCTTTAACTTTCTGGGGATCCACTCTTATCCCATCACTGGACACAATATGCCCCAGGAAGGTAATAGTGTCTAACCAGAATTCACAATTAGAAAATTTGGCATACAGTTGATGATCCTTAAGGGTCTAAAGAATAATTCAGAGGTGATTGGCGTGATCCTCTTTACTCTTAGAATAGATCAGAATATCATCAATAAATACAATAAAGAATAAGTCAAGAAATTGATGAAACACTCTATTCATAAGATCCGCGAAGGCTGCAGGGGTGTTAGTCAACCCGAAGGACATGACTAGAAATTTGTAATGACCATATCGGGTTTGAAAGGCTGTCTTGGGTATATCTAACTCCCTAAATTTCAACTGATGATAACCCGAATGAAGGTCTATTTTTGAAAAACACTTGACACCCTGAAACTGGTCAAAAAGGTCGTCAATCCTAGGAAGAGGATATTTATTTTTAATCGTGACCTTATTCAACTGATGGTAGTCTATGCACATCCGAAGGGACCCATCCTTCTTTTGTACGAAGAGCATGGGTGCACCCCATGGGGAAACACTAGGATGAATAAAACCATTGTCTAGGAGGTCTACAAGCTGTTTCTTTAACTACTTTAGTTCCATGGGAGCCATTCTATATGGCAGAATAGAAATAGGATGAGTGTCTAGCAACACATCAATGCTAAAATCTATGTCCCTATTAGGGGGTATCCATGGGAGATCTTTGGGAAAGACTTCTAGGAATTCGTTCACTACAGGGAATGACTGTAGAGGAAGGTTTCCAACTTTTCAATCTTTTACTCGGATAAGATAATAAATACAACCTTTGGAGATAAGCTTTCGGGCTCAAAGATAAGAGATAAAGTGACTCTAGGTTCCACTGAACTCCTCGCCCATACAATTGGTGTCTCATTCAGGAAATAAAAAGTGACCTTTTGGGTTCTGCAATCAAAAGTGGCATAACACGAATGGAGCCAATCCATCCCAAGGATGGCATCAAAATCTATCATATCCAGTTCTATAAGGTCTGCCATAGTTTCCCTACTATGAATAGACACGACTTAATTTCTGTATACCCTTTTAGGAGCAACAGAATCACCTACAAGAGTAGAAATAGAGAAGGGTTCTACAATAACTTCAGGCTCAAACCCGAAACCAACAGCCATATAAGGGGTCACATAAGACAAAGTAGACGCGAGATCAAGCAATACATAAACATCATGAGAAAAATTTCGTAACATAACGGTGAAAACATCCGGTGAAGCTTCCGCCTCCTGGCGGTTAGTCAAAGAATATAATCAATTGGGACTACTTCCGGCAGCTGAAGGGGCACCCTTAGGAAAACAAGCTGTGGAGGTGGCTTGGGACTTAGCCCCCCCTACATTTACTCCAGCAGAAGGATAATTACTCTGAAGGTGACCCACTTTACCACAAGTATAACAGTTTCTCCCCTCAAACCAGCACTTACCTAGATGATTCCTTCCGCAAAACTTACACTATGGATAAGTACTACATTGCTAGGCCACACTGCCCTGAGATTGTGAACCTAGAGCTTTGGACCCTTGAGGAGTCTAAAAACTCTGAGTTTGTCTATCTGTTGGTAGTCTGGGTGCTGGGGCGCTGGCTGCTGACTGTGTATTATTCTAAAACTTTTTTTTTTGACCACATATTACCCTAGTTACCACTCTGCGGCTGACTCTGGTGCTGGTCCACAGAGCTAGCTCTCTTAGCCTATCAGTCTTTCTCTCTAGATTCAACAATTTTTTTCTTCTTCTCTTCCACCTGCTACATATTAATGGTCAGTCGGGCGAAGTCTAACTCCTTATTTAACATAGCCCCATGGTACTTAAGTACCAGGTTATCAGCAAGGCCAGATTCAAATTTCTCATCCAGGCTTTCATATTACTAGTCAACTCTAGTACATAGCGGGCTAGTTTATTAAACTTCAAAGTGTACTCCTGGTCAGATTCATAAACTCTTCTTCTTTGGTCTTCCTCAACTTCAGAGGAAAGAATCGATCAGGGAAAGCTTCCACAAATTCGCCCCAAACTATGGGCTCAACACTTTCACCTTTTTCATCTTCCCAGTAGGCATACCACTAATTCGTAATGTCCTTGAGCTGATAGGTTGCTAGATCCACCCCTTCAACCTCATCTATATGCATCACCTTAAAGATTTTTTCCATCTCATCCACAAATACCTATGGATCTTTCTCCACCTTAGTGCCAGTAAATTTAGGTGGGTTCATCTTCATGAAATGTCCGACTCTAGTATCCTCAGATATAACAGATGCAGACCCAACACCTTCCGATTGTTGAGCTTGGTTAGATACCAACTGTGTCAGCATATGAATGGACCATCTAAATTGTTCATTTGAAATATCTCCCTGAGCATTTGAGGGACGATTGGCATTAGTTCGCAAAGCTTGAGGTAGACTGGTCGGTACGGAGGGACTCCCAGAGTAGGGATAAATTCTAGAGTGTGAGCCCTGTTATGGGTCCGCATCCCATGGGTGGGACGGACCTTATCTGCTTGAGCATTCTGATCGATGATACGATATGGAGGCATAACTGTGTTTCTGAAACACAAGTGATCATTGATTAGGGGACAATTCAGACTCTGAAGCACAAACTAAATCACAAAGAAGGGAAACATTTCCTAAACACCTAGCAGCCTCCTACTTATAAGTAGGGCGCTCTACACATCTATAAATAAGACTTTACCTGACGTAATTTTGCAGAAACCCTGGGACCATGAACCATGCTTTGATACCAAGCTTGTAACGACCCGAACCAGGCCCTGGCCGTGATGAGCATTTTGAACCATTGAGGCCTGAAACACCCCTATCTTTATGAACTCATCTATGATGATTCTTTGTAAGACTATGAGTGTCTAAAACCCCTCATTAAAGGATTTAGGCTACAACATGAATGTGAAATTATGGTTTTATAGTTTGTTAATATATGTTTTTGATTTTATAGTTGATTTTTATGTTTATCAAGTCATGTGATTGTTCTTAAGCTCTTGTTTTACTACTTTAAGGCATCATGAACATTAGGATAAATATGATCCAAAAATTAATTTTCCATATAAGTGGAGGTATGGAATGAGGAATGTAAGAAATGTGTATCACATCCTTAATTTTAGATACTAATTGTTGAAGAATGATTTATGATTCGGCAGGGATATACCTAAATACCCCACTTGGTTAATGAAATGAAAGATATCTTAATGCATCCAAGTTAAATACAACATCCCCACTCAACGATATAGTTGTGAGATTAATTTGGGTAGATGACTTTGAGGATGACCATTCCAAAGTTTAATATCAACCCCATAAATCAATAATCACGATAACACCAGCGCCGGCTAGAAATCATAGTTATGCATGAAAGTGTAGTAAGTCTCTACCTTGAAAGTTCTCAATATATTATATAAAATCCAAATTTCATATTATTGTACATTTTTGTTACTTAGTTATAATTATAAAACCTAAGTTTTGCTTGTTTACAATTCACACTTATTTAATATGATTAGTAAAGCTAGAATTAGACAATTTGTTTATTCTCAAGTCCCTGTGGATCGATATTTGGATCAAAAGGGCCACTTTATTACTTTCATGACCATGTACACTTTCGTATGTGGTAGGACGCAACACAGGTTTAGCTGACACCAACCCTAACTTCTTTTAGATGACGAGCGACATCAAATTAATGCTAGCACCCAAATCACATAAAGCCCATGCAAAATTTAAAGACCCAATAGCCCAAGAAATCTTGAAAGCTCTTAGATCTTTCTTCTTTTCAACTAAAGAGTGAGAGACAATTGCATAAAAATGGTGCACATTTTCAGAAGGCACAAAACTCATTGTCCTCTTCTTTGTCACCAAATCTTTTATAAACTTCACATGGACTGATATTTGATCTAGAGCCTCTACAAGAGGGAGATTTATGCACAACTCCTTCAATATTGAAATAAAGTTTTGATATTTACCCTATTTGTCTTTATTAATCAGTCTCTAGGGAAAAGTAAGAGGAGGTGATGGGATGGACTTCAAAGCTGGTGTGACCTATTTACCTTTTCTTTTATTGACCTTACCTTCTTTCCAGCAACTAGAGGCTTTTAAGATTCCTCCTCATTTACCACCACATCTTTACTTCCATCTCATCTACATCATCAATGACCACGTAATCATCCATCTTTTTATCAACCACAGGCATGGGTGGATCAATAATAGCTTTACCACTTCAAGTAGTAATAGTTAGGCAATGACTGTTATTCGTAGGATATTAAATGATATTAATTAGAAGTGGGGCCGATTGTGTTGGTTTAATATGGTAGACATTTACCTAAATTTTTTCTCAAGTTATTTAATGATAGCTGCACAAGACTTCACCTTCTACCTCAAACCTAAAATGTCTACCTTAATTTTCTTATGGAAACTCTCTTGGCTCTCTCACCCTTTAACAAATTTTACAAGCAACGCCTCTATTCTTGCATTTCTAGACTTATCATTATGGTTCCCCAGTGGGACATACAGGCCACTCTTATCATTGTAATCATCTTTCCACTTCAAGTCACCATCATCATTCAACTTCTAATCACCATTATCTTTTCTCTTCCAGTAACCCTCACAATCTCAATTACATCCAAGATTTTGGACTTCACTCGAATGAACCCTTCATCCTTCTTGGATCTAAGTCAGATGAGGACCCTCAAGAATTCACAGATCAGATTCAGAAGGTAACTGACATCATAGGGGTGACTAATGTTAAAAGTGATAAGCTAGCTACATATTAGTTACAGGATGTGGATCATACTTTGTTCAAGTAGTGGAAGTCAGAAATGGCAGATAATGCAGGAACTATAGAATGGGATGATTTTTTCACTACATTCTTAGAGAGGTTCTTTCCCCTAGAGCTGAGAGAAGATAAAGTGTTAGAATTCATCAACCATAGGTAGGGTACCATGATGGTGAAAGAGTATTAAATTAAGTTTACATAATTACCAGATATGCGCCTTATGTGGTTGTAGATTGTAAGGTCAAGATAGATAAGTTTGTGTCAGGGGTAAAAGATAGAGTGGTTAATGAGTGTAGATCCGCCATACTGAATAGTGACATGAATTTAGCCAAACTTATGACCCATGCTCAGTATATAGAGGAGAAAAAGATTAAGATAATGGAAAAGCAAAATAAAAGGGAAAAGACAGGTAGTTTAAGCTTTGCTTAGCCTAAGTCAGGAGGTTATAGTCCCAACTGCATCTTCAGCTAGTGTAACAATACCCAAGTTTGGGAATGACAGTCGTGATGGGTCGCTTGGCTTCGAGGCCTGGGGTAGTAAGAACAAGAGTCTTACCTATCCACTTTGCGAAGAGTATGGTAAGAATAAGGTAGGTTTCTGTAATGCAAGCAGTGAGGTATATTATAGATGTGGTAAGCCAAACAACAGGCTGCAGGAATGTAGATTAAGAGATCAGAAGGGAAAAGATTTATACCAGTAGGGCGTTACTTCCTGCACCACTAGTGATCAACATTAGTATAAGTTTTATGCTCTTCAGACTTGCCCTGATCAAGAAAATTCCCTTGGTATAGATTCGGGTACGTTATAGGTCCTTCATACTTATGATATGTATTGTTAGACCTCTTTCTCTCATTTTATCTTATAATTTTCAGCATGAGTTATTTAGTCATGAATTAGTCTATGGATGCCCTGTACATCACCCCATTATCTTAGTAACGTGAGCATTCTTAGAGGGATACAGTGTCCCAAGGAGGAGATACCACATTATTCCCCAATGCTCTCATGTATTAAATTAAGTTTCTCTTCGCATAAGGAATCTAATTTAGAATACATGGTAATCATAAGTTGACCCTCAAAGTACCAACCTCAGATATGGGCCAAATATTCAGAGGCTTAGTTCAGTTCATGAAATTTAGTTTATGTATCATGTTTCAGCCTCAGTCATGTTCTCGGGTTCCAGTACATGCATACTTCTAGCATAATCGTAGGTTTATCAGTGCTTTTCAGTCATGTAAGAGTTTTCTTAAACTGAATTAGTTCCTTGTACAAATTACCATTACAAACTTTGTATTCAGTTCATGCTCAAATCCCTATTACAAACTTAGTACTAAGTACCCTTGCATATTCAGTCATGCATTCATATATTAGTTAAGTCATGTAATATTGTATCAAATATGTATTCTTAATATGGGAAATTCAGTTCATCAAAATATTCAGTCATGTATTCATGAGTCAATTATTAGTTATGCATCAGGTATGCATGAATTCAGCTTATTAGTCATGCATCATATTTGCATGTTCAGTAGTTATATTCAGATCTTCAGTAATGTCAAACATGAGATCATGTTTCAGTTATTCATGTTCAGTATGTACGTCAGTTTATGTTATTCCCCTCACTCTCTGTCTCATTCAAGGATGAATGTTCTCAAGAGGAAGATATTGTTATACCAGTACTTTTCCTTGGTTGAAAAATTTTCCCAAGAATGTTAGAAACTTTCTTTGAAAGACGAATCCACTTTTGTACATGCGGTATTTTTAATATTTTTACTTTTTTTGATGTGGGAAATTCAATAATATTTCCATCGATACGAAATTCGCCCAAATCCGACACCTTGGCGAAGAGTTAGAGCCGTTTTAGTGATACAGTATATCACCTGAGCCTTCAACACGTCACTGAGATAGCTCAAAATAGAAATTATCAATTACCAGTGTTTCTTCACGATAGTGGCGCATCGCGTAAAACTTTTAGGTCATAGACAATGTGGCAACACGATAGCTCTACGACGTACCATCAAGCAATTTCCCATTTGACACTTTCCAATGACTTGGCATGATAGTGGCGCGTTGCGCCAAGGAAGAAAATCGGGAAATTTTCTCAAAAATTAAATACGTGTCCAAGGGTTTAATGGGTCAATTTACCACCCTATATAAGCCTCATAACATGAGATTTGGCTATAATTCAGCAACTTATAATCAATTACTCTCAAAAACTCTCAAGAACAACCCCTACGGTTTTCATAGAAGGTTCAATTCCAGTGGAATTCATCGTCAAATTTCAAGATTTTCTCCGTCAATATTCGTAGAATCACAAGATAAGGTATGCATAGTGTTCATTCATGGACTCTTTCATCCATGAAGCCCAAGAATCTCTTTTCTAAGTTTAAGTATATAGATTTCTTTATAAATTTCATGTTGAGTTTATTTGTTTATGTTGAGGATGATTAACTGAATTCAAATCCATGTTGGATGATCAATTTTATGTGGAATTGATTTGTATAGATGTATATTCATGTGAACCTATGAATAAACCGTAGGATGATAAAATTAGAGATGAATCTTGATGATTAATTGTTGTATAATGTTGTCTACATGTGTTAGCCTACCATGTGTTTGATTAAATTCCTAGATGAAGGAAAAATGCCCAACTAGTATGATATCATGAAATCCTCATATATGTACAAGCTTATGCATATCACATATTTGGTGAAGTGCTTCAATATATGAATTATGAGTTGTGTTGTTGGTCATGTGTTCTAGTAAGCCATGCTATGTCAGTTTCTTCTCATCGAGTCCTGGGGTACTTATACCCAATCATTTATCTTTGTGCCTAGAGCCATGTAAATTTTTCATGATCTCCTTAGTCAAGTTATGATCCATTGAACTCAGTCAGTCATGTGACTCAGGAAATCTCAGAAATATCAGTTGTTCAGTTATCTCAGTGATCTCAGCACTCAGTAATCTCAGTAACCTCAGTATTTCCTGTCAATCTTAGTAACTTTAGTATTCTTAGTCAGCCATTAGAACTCAGTACATTTCATCTATAAATGGGACTCAATAAATTCAGTTTAACTCTACTAAACAGTACCACTAGTATCACTTCAGTTCAATTAATCAGTTTAGCTTAATTAATTAGTTCAGTGTCTTTCAAATGGGAGTAAGATTCAGTACCAATAAAGACTAGGGATAGGGACTCACCTGCTAGGTGGGATAGAGATCCCTAAAAGTAATCCCTAAGTTGTAGAACTATGTAGATAGCGTAGGTACAAAATGTATCCCATTAGATAGGACTCACATACTCAGGGATCACCTGCTAGCGCATTTAAATTTATAGGACTGATCCCAGGGGTCACCCGCTAGATTAGGACTGACTCCACAATAGTTTTCTTTACTAGTGGCATGGTACTGACACCCTTCCAGCTGGATTTATAGGTTGGACCCCAGTTTGTTTAGTATGGGGCATGTCGGTTAGAAAAATACATCTCACAATTTCAGATACAGAATTAGGACTGTTAGATATAGTCAATTTCGCTCAATAGTATAGATTTAGGACTATCAGATACAGTCAGTTCTTATTATTATAAATAGACTCTAGGATCACCTATTCGACAGGACTAATCTCAACTATGTTTAATCAATAATGGTATCATCAAATTTAGAGATCACCTGCTAGATAATACTAATCTCAGATCCAGTTACTCAGGTATAGTATAGAACTCAGCTAGTTCCATCAGATTCAGGGCTGTCAGATATAGTCACTCATGTTATTAGTTATATTAGTTATCAGAACACATGTTATAATTATTAAGCTTCATAACTATTAGACACAGTCAACCAGAATAGTTTTTCATAATTATAACTCTCAGAAAAAGTTATTCATATATCAGTAACAAAGTATCAGTCCCTCAGATATCAGTAATTCCATGTTATTAGTAAACTCAGTAGTAAGAACTTAGCATTCAGTCCTATCACGATGTCAGTTATAGTTATGTATGCATGCAAGATTCATATGTTCATGTTAGTCAGTTAGTTAGTATTGTTTATGTATCTGAACCTATTGCATTCAACCTACTTCACCTGCAAAATAGTATATTCAAAGTACTGATGTATTTTTGGTATGGTGTCTTATTCAATAAGTTTAGAAGTATGATCTCCAGATCATCAATAACATCTCGGTTCAACAGTAAGAGTTGGATATGAGTCCTCATCCTTCGAGGACATGATGATTACATTACTATTTTAGTTTTTAGTTTATTTTTATAGATGGAGTTAGTTGGGGACATGTCCCATCAACTCCTTATTAAGTTTAGTTTAGAGGCTTTCAGACTATAGCATATCAGACAGTTATTTCAGATTTTCTTTGGTATTGTTATAGCATTTCCAGACATTGTTTTGTTAGATGTTTATCCAGTTTGAACCTTATGGCCTTTCAATACATGTTTCCATATTTATATAGTGTATTATGCAGTGATTAGGTACAAATATCAGTCATGGGTTAGCTTGTGGTCCTTTGAGGTCATGGTCACCGTGTGGAATTCTGGGTACCAGATTTGGGGCGTTACATTTATGTTATGTATTTTTAGGGGACAACAATACCTTACATATTATTATCATAGTTTATTTATTAGAGTTTCAGGTTGAGGTCTTAGTTTCTATTTTACAGAGGTTCAAGAGGTTTATCAGATGGACCATTTCTAATATTTTTAGAATTCCATATTGGATTTGTACTCATGAAATTCAATTAAAGCTAGATTATATACCCAACATTGAACACTAACATAAATTAAATCCATCCATACAAGAGGTTGTGATGAAAGTGATCGTCAAGTAGTTGGATGCAATTGTAGTTTATCTGATTGTGACAGGAAATAAGTGAGCCTAGTGCAATGTGAGCCAAAGAAGAAAGGAATAATTGTAATACCTAATGAGAAAAATAATCTAGTTCATATGAGAATAGACACCAGATGACGAGTTTGCATGGACTTTAGGAAGCTAAATGCATGGACCTAGAATTATCACTTTCCTATGCCATTTATTGATCAAATATTAGACCACCTTACTGGTAGAGAATGATATTTTTTCTTGATGTTTATTTGGAGTATAATAAATTTTCTATTATTCCTGAGGAACAAGAGAAAACCACTTAAAATTGATCATATGGGATGTTTTCATATATGATTTTTGGTCTAGTAATGCTCCCACAATCTTTCAACATTGTATGATGTCCATTTTTCAGATATAATAGAGGACACAATTGAAGTTTTTATAGATTATTTTTTAGTTTTGGGGTGATTTATTCAATTATTGCTTGACATATTT
>NW_025858891.1:62942-198187 GCF_002878395.1 Capsicum annuum
CTAGAATACCCCCAACTTAAACTGTAAAAGAATTACCGCAGGTGGGTCTGCTACCTCACCCAAACAGTACCCTAACATACTAGTGGTACCCACCACTAGTACCCTAGGAAACCACTTAGACCCTAATACTACCCAACATATAACCACAAAGACTAACTCACACCCAAGCATATGACAAGTACCCTTAACCCGTACCCAAAAAAGAATCGACAGGGGTTGGACACAGTCTAATATACGATTTGGACTATACCACTCATACCCTATCCTCATGACTCATGGTGAACCACTCGTACTTAGATCCAAGTTAAGTTACCAAATTTTAGCTTAAGTGAAGGATAAACTAACTGACCTATCACCAACTATACAACCCATCCCACCAAATCGTAACCACACTAGAAACTCACCCACCAAATACTGTCCAATATATGAGATGGGTCTCCTAATTCGTACCCTGACCATACTGCTCGTATGGTGAGTTGTATAGTCAGTAGAAGAATCAAAACCTAATAAAATTTTCCAAGGACCAGTACCCAGGGTGTTTCAATTCTCCTCCACTTGGATGATTTATTCTCAAATGATGGACAAGGCAGTACAAGCACGATTTAAACTCCCATACCCTTATTCTGACTTTTAATTAAGTTAGAAAATAAAGATGCAATAAACCAATCTTCCATGTAACTAAGTCACAAAACAAAGATGAGAAAAGAACACATACCTTTTGCAAGATTCCTCAGAGCAGAAAGAAGGAACGATTACGTTGACTTTTTGTCCTCTTACGCTTCCCAAGTAGCTTCTTCAACCTTGTGGTTCCTCCATAGAACCTTAACCAAAGCAACATCCTTCGTCCGCAACCAATGAACCTGTCGATCCAAGATATCAATTAGGATCTCCTGATAAGACAAAGAGTCCAAGAGACAAGTATCTCTAATAGTCACAATTCGAGGAGGATCACACATACACTTCCTTAATATGGAAACAAGGGATACCAGATAAATGGAGATCAAACTGGAAAGCAACTCCAACTTATACACTGGGGACTGAGCTTCCCCTTCTTACAAAACTGCATTACTTTCTTCAAGGAAGACACCTTTCAGAACACCCTATCCCTAACCTCAAACTCTAACTCTCTTTGTCGCACATCTGTATAGGACTTTTGGTGACTTTAAGTAGCCTCAAGCCTATATCAAATCACCTTCACCTTTTCTATTGCTTGGTGAAACAGATTTGGTCCAAATATCTTCACCTCACAACCTCAAACCATTCAATAAGAAACCTACACCTTCTACAATACAAGGCATCAAACGAGGCCATCCTAATGATAGTCAATCACACATGCATGAAGCATATCCTCTAACATCTAAATAGTCATTTCTTCCTTCCTATCCAACTGTGGGTGGAAGGCAGTACTCAGACTCACCTTGGTCCCTAAACCTTTTTGAAATGACCAACAAAAGTGAGAGGTAAATTGTATGCCACTATCTGAGATGATAGAATAGGAACCGTATGTAGCTTCACAATCTCATAAAGATACAATTTCGCATTATCCTCAATAGAAAAGTTAGTACTCACTGGAAAAAAGTGAGCCGACTTTGTCATCCTATCCATGATGACCCAAACCTAATCAAACTGATTCCAAGACCGAGGAACACCGATAACAAAATCCATGTAGATCACTTCCCATTCTATTCAGGAAATTTACTTTCTTGATACAATCCTCCGGGCCTCATGCGCTCAACTTTCACTTATTGACACACCATGCACTTGGCAATAAAATAAGCCATATTTCTCTTCATACCATTCCACCAATACATCTCTGTAATGTCATAATCCATGTTTATCACACCAGGATGAAAAACATAGCGTGATTCATGTGCCTCATCCAAGATTATTTCAAACCGTCGACGTCGGGAATACATAACCTCTCTTAGTACCTCAAGGTACGTACCATCACCACTAATCTCGAAGGCCATTACCTTCTTCCGATAAACATTACCCTCGATCCTTAATAAGATAGGATTTAACATTTTTTTCCTTAATTTCAGCATCAAGAGATGACTACACCACCTTTGGAACGAACACACCACCTTTTTCAAAGTCCAAGAGGCAAACTCCAAGGTTATCCAAATGGTGAATATCCTTCACCAACTCTCGCTTCACCTTATCCCCATGAGCTAGACTCCTCATATATAACTTGCTAAAAGCATCATCAACTATATTAGCTTTACCTGGATGATAGTGAAGACTCATGTCATAGTACTTGAGAAGCTCAAGCAATCTCCTTTGCCTTAGGTTAAGATCTTTCTAAGTAAACACGTACTGCAGGCTTTTATGATCTGCGAAGATATCCATGTACACCCCATACAAATAGTGATCCCATATTTTTAATACAAATACCACAATCAATAACTCCAAATCATGAGTTAGATAATTTCTCTTATGCACCTTTAACTTTCTAGAGGCATAGGCTATCCCCTTACCATGCTTCATTAACACACAGCCCAAGCCAACACAAGATGTATCACAGTAAAGCATAAACCTATTCGTGTCTTTAGGAAAACTTAAAATTAGAGTTAAAGTTAGCTTATCCTTTTGCTTCTATAAACTACCCTCATACACATCAAATCACAAGAACATTACATTCTTCTGAGCAGACTTAGTCAATCGGGTAGCTATAGAAGAAAAACTTTCCACAAACCTTCTATAATAACCAGCTAAACCCAAGAAACTTCGAATATCAGTTGGAGTCGTGGGTCTAGGTCACATCTTAACCACTTCAACCTTTTTGGGATCCACCATAATCTCCTCATTAGATATAATATGACCTAGAAAAGTGATACCATTCAACCATTATTGATATTAAGAAAATTTGGCATACAATTGCTGCCCCTTCAAGGTCTGTAACACCATATGGGTTATCGGTATAATCCACCTCACACTTATAGTACACCAAAGTGTCATCTATGAGAACAATAATGAATGAGTCTAGAAAGTAATAAAAAACCCTATTCATAAAATCCATGAATGTCATTGGGGCATTGGTCAAACCAAAAGAAATCACCAAGAACTCAAAATGCCTATACCGGCCGAAAAGTAGTCTTAGGTATATCAACCTCCCTAATCTTAAGTTGATAATACTCGAATCAAAGAGCAATCTTGAGGATACTTATCCTGGGAAGATGGTACTTATTCTATACTGTCACCTTATTCAACTACTGGTAATCAGAATACATTTGAAGGGATCTATCTTTCTTATGTACGAACAAAACTAGTACTCACCATAGGGACACATTAGGAAAGAGAAAACCCTCATCCAAAATATCCTTAAGCTGCTCCTTGAGCTCTTTCAACTCAGCCGGAGCTATTTTATAAGGGGGAATAGAAATTGGATGAGTGTCTAGAAGAAGATTAATCCCAAACTCAATCTCCCTATTAGGAGGAACACCTAGAAGGTCATCAGGGAATACCTCATGAAATTCGTTCATCACCAAAATAGAATGCAAAGAAGGACTATTCAAGTTAGAATCTTTAATCCAGACTAGATAATAGAGACACCCCTAGAAGATTAATCTCTAATCTCTAAGATATGACATAAACGTCTCTTTAGGAGCTAGCGAACCACGCTCCTACTTAATAACAAGCTCATTAGGAAATTTAAAGACCACCCTACAGGTTTGACAGGCTAAGGATTCATAGAAAGAGTATAAGCAATCCATCCCTAAAATGACATTGAAATTAACCATCACTAAATCAAACAAATCCCCTAAAGTTTCTTTAACACCAACAGATACCACACACCCCCTATATGCACTTCTAGCAATCACAGAGTTACCTATCGTGGTAGAAACAGAAAAAGGGTCTGAAACACACTCTAGACCAAAAAAAATAAACATCCATAAATAGTGTCACATATGAGTGAGTGAACCCTGGGTCAAGTAAATGGTACACATCATGGGAAAAGAGTTGCAACGTACTATTTATGACATCATACGATGCCTCAGATTCTTATCGGGTAGTGAGTGTTTAAAGATGGTCTAGAAAAGTACCCAAGATAGATGGTCTACCCTTTGGGGCTAGAGCTGATGACGAAGCAACCAAAACCTTTTTTTCCTAGAGGCAACCTTACAAACTATATAATTTCTCTGCATATGGCCTGGCTGACTATAACTGAAGCACCTGTCCCTTCCCTCATCACTAAAACCCCTATACAGAAACCACAGAACCTATAGGGAAGATACGATAGAGTCGACGGAGCCCCACTAGCCTAAGATTAGGCACCCTATTCCATGATGTTATCACCACCATGGAAATGCATTTTATACGACGACTTTGGATAGGGAGCACTAGCAATCGAGTAGGACCTAAAATTTCCCCACTTCTTTTATGGACACTTACAACCATCCCTAACACTCTGTTATTGGCCACCACCCTGCTCAGAGAAACTAAAATTTTAGCCTTACCTTTCGATAAACTTAGCCTACTTCATTATTTTTTACCTCTACCTACTGCATATACATAACCAACCTGGAAATATCTATGTGCTTGATCAGCAAGGCAGCCTTACTTTCCAGCATCAACTCATGAGTCAATCTTGAAGCAAACTTTCTCATCTGGGACCTTATATTAGACATTATCTCCAGAGCATAATAAGACAACTGGTAAAATTTAAGGGCATACTCCTTGACCAATATCTTTCACTATTTTAGATTAATACATTCATCCATTTTTGCTCCCCTCAACTCCCAAGTAAAGAAGCAATCTAGAATTTATTAGAGAAAGTCTCCTACAAATATGACTCATCAACCTTACCCCTTGCCCTATCCCATTCCTCATACCGTTGGTAGGCCACATCCTTTATTTGATAGGAAGAAAACTCCACCCATTCCATATTTATGGCATGCATAACCCTGAATATCTGCTCCATCTCATCCAGAAAACTCTAAGGTTCCTTCTTCAACTTAACACCTATAAAAGTTGGAGGTATAATTCTCATGAACTGGACAACCTTTGTTGCCTCAAAAGATAGAATATCAGATGCACCACGCTCAACCTGAGAAACTACCAAGTGAGAAATCATAATAATTGATTGAAAAAACTCCACGTTCATCACATCAGCCTAAAAACGACTAGAGGGAACAGGTGGAACACCAAGAAGATCAAGGACTGGACCCTTAGACTGAGTATGGATCCCATGGGTAGAGCGTGTCCAATCAACATTGTCCGTAGTTAGGATAGATGATTTTTTGTACATATCAGACTGTCGAGCATGAACTAAAAAGAGAATAAATAAGTATCAAAGAAGATTCCAAGACTTAGACTCCAAGCTTGAAAATAGAACATAAGAAAGAGAAATATTCCTAGATGTTTTATAGACTCTCTCTTATGAGTGAGGCACGCTACACACCTTTAAAGGAGACTCTACTTGACATGGCTTTGTAGACTCCCAATTTATCATAAACCTAATGCTCTGAAATGAACTTGACACGACCCAAACTGAAGCTTTGTCGTGATAGGTATCCCAAGTCATACCAGGATCGGGGACCACCCTCGATACCCAACCCAAACTCCAAACACATACCCTGAGTCGAATGAATTCCAAACATATAATAAGATAGCGTATTTGTAGATATACTGACTTTGGGATAGGTCTATTTCCTAAACCAACCTAACTTGATTAATCCATACAATAACCAACAAAACGAAGACAATAACCCAATATGTTTATAAAGATAATCCAAAACAAAATAGAACAATCGTAAATCAAATATAGTCCATCGATGTTATCCCCAATTCCAATACCAATGCCAAAGCCGACACCACTTCTGACACCGGCCATACAAATCCAGAGTAGTCCCATAAAGCCTCTAACAAAAAGTAAAACAATATCCTATTAGGACTTGCCCTCGATCATAGACAAAACCATAGTTTATAAAATGACCAAAGTATGTAAGGACATCCATGACATAAAATAAATCCTTCTAGAATATGAAAGCTCACCACTTCAATCCAACATAACATAATCTCAAATCCTATCACTGAGCAGGAGGAGTAGAATGATTGAGTCCTGCATTGTGTGGGGATACGGAGCCTGAAGATGGGTTAGAGAGGAAATGCTAGCATGCACTCAAGCTAAGGACAAAGTAATTCCAAATTTTAAAACCAAGTGAACAACCATATCTATACACAACTATGCATATATATATATTCGTGCTGGGAGAGGGAACTAGGTTTTGCATGACTTAAAACCATTAACCTAGTTATGTGTAGCTTAACTACCCTAGAACTACCCACTAGCTATATGGGTCCTATGTTACCCCCTGAATGGGCCCTGATGCGTATAGCTGCATAAACTGGAGATACCATAAGAGTAGGGGATTCCCGCGTACCCTTCACTCTCCACGATACATATATAGAAGTGTATATTAGGGGATTCCTGTGTACCCCATAAGTATTATATATGTCATCGCCATGACCAATCCTCATGTCGACAAACTTGAGTTTCCAGCATCCGTCCATTGGACTCACACCTTCATAATTAACTATCACACCCCACCATTATTGCCTAATTAAAATCTTTACCACAGAGCCAAACCACTAATTCCATCTATTATTAACCAATGCTATAAATAGTAGTACCGTCATACCGACTATAGCTTGCAAGCAATATCCTTCACAATCCTCTTTAAAGAAGGGATTCCTATGTACCCATAGATTACATTATTAAGTTTGCTTAGGGGATTTTCATTTACCCCACAAAATAATCATTATTAAGTGTGCCTGGGGGATTCATATGTACCCTACAAGTGTATTCAATTAATCTATAACCAGGACCACCAAGACCTTACCATTTAACCATTAAAGACTATCCAAACTAGTTAGGGTTCCATTACCACTTTATACCATGCAAAGTTTTTGATAAAAGTTCCACAATATAGTAAAAGCATTTTCATAGGCATTTTATCAAACATGTTGAGGATATATAGACTTCAAAACCAAAACCGAGTACCATTTAACCATTCCCATGTAACCACATAATCAAACCACCATTAAAATATGAAAACCACAGTTAAAACATGAGAAAACCATAACCAAACCATTTATAACAAAAACCCCAAACATAAATTCAAAACCCTAAAACATACCACAATTATGCCTTGTAAACTTTGCATAAAACATGCCTTTACTTGGAAATACCAATGAGGGAGAAGTAACATGCCTTATATTATAAAGATGACGTAGAAAAACCACCCTTGTAAGCCCTAAATTGATCTTATTTAAGAAACCCTAGATTTTCTTGACCCAAGATCCTTGAGAGAATTTGAGAGAGTTTCTAAGTATTTCAGATTAGAATAATAGGGTAAATGTTGTCCAAAGAGTGTTATAAGTCGTGGGGCCTTAAGAGGTCAAGAGGAAAAATATCCAGATTACCCCCAACTTAAATTGTATAAAACCCCCGCAGGAGGTTACGACCACCTCCCCAAACCATACCCTAGGGTAAGAGTGGTACCCTTATCTCATACCCTAGGCCTCCCTTTAGACCCCAACACTCTCTAATATATGACCATCAAGGACAATTGGTATCATACCACTACTACCCTAACATACAACTAGTATGATCAATTCATACCTTGGATAAAAACCAACAAACCTACACTGGTTAACATACAACAAAGTCCCACCAACCGTACCCTATCATACAACTATAACCCCTAGTCGATGATGTCCAAAAGCCAAAACTTAACAAAATTTCTAAGGATGAAAACACAGGGTGTTTCTCAAAACTAGCACTATTATTGCTTGTTCTTATTTTAAAGTGTTTTATCTTTCAACTCTTCTATCAAATTTTTGTTTTTGAAGACTGAACCAACAAGGAAAACAAGTCACCATCACTTGGCTTGCCATTACTTTTGGTATGCGGGGTGTTTTTTTGTGGTTAGAATAGGTATAAAATTAGAAGGAGGATAATATTTTAGTTTAATAACTATGGCAAACTCCTTCTAACCAAAACAAATAGGCATGCCACAGTAATTTATCCTCACCTCATCCATCTTATCTTTATTTTCATACATAAACCTATGCTTGAGAAGATTATATAACAAGTTCATTTGGAAACGAGCATTGTTGTCCTCCAGCAAATCATGATATTGCCCATAGCAGGTGTCCCTATAATAACTATCCAATTTTTGGTCTTGAAGTATTATTTGAAGGTATCAAAAGATTTTTCCATGGCCAACATTACCACAAAATCACCAGTTAAATTTACGGCACCATTGCACTGCATTATCACAGCATAACTATCAACACTGAATGTTTAGACTAACTCATTAGTAGAAAGGCTATTACCATTTGGATTATCTCTTTTGAAACTTTTCTCTTCCTCATGTTCCTTTTATTCTTGTTCTGATTAAGATATCGCTTATATAGGAAGCTCATAGAGTGGGATATGCAGTGTAGCTTCTTTACTTACTCCTTTATTAGATTTGCTTTATTTTTTTTGTGAGCCACGTTATTTAAAATGAGAGGAAAATAAAAAAGATTATAATTGATTAATGCCTTGTTAAAAGGGATAACATTTACTTTAACTAGTACAACACAGTTAAACAACAGTCAAGAAAGATATTACTCATCTATTACAATAGTTGAGTAATCTATTGCAACAGATAACTAACTTATTATAGCAGATGAGTAATCTATTAGAAACAATAAAAGTATTTTTGAAATTATTTTGATTTCTTCCATTAGATCACTCATAAAACTTCCTTATTTGGGTGCTCATATAAGACACCATCTCCTGAGCAAACCGAGATAACTGGTGAAACTTCAAGGCATACTCCTTGACCAATAGCTTCCTTTGCTTCAGATTAACAAACTCCACTGCTTTCACTTCCCTCAACTACTGAGGAAAGAAGCAATCCAAAAATGCATTAGATAAATCCTCCCACAGTGATGACCTATTAGTGTCACCCCTTGCCTTATCCCATTTCTCATAACATTGGTATGCCACATCTTTTAGTTGGTAGGTAGTAAACTCTACCACTGCCACATTCGTGGAATGCATAACATAAAAATTTTTTCCATCTCATCCAGAAAACCCTAAGGATTCTTCTCCACCTTAGCAGCCATAAAGGTCAGAGAGTTCAACCTCATGTATTGGCCAACCCTTGTGGCCTCAAAGATGGAGTAATAGGAACACCATGCTTAGACTGAGTAGCTACCAACTGTGCCAATATATGAATAGACTGGCGAAACTCCACATTCATTACATCATCCTAAGAAGTCTAAGTAAGACTAGAAGAAACTTGTCGAACTCCAGAATGATCCATAACTTGACCCCTAGATCAAGTATGGATCCCATGGGTAGAGTGTGTCCCATTAACATTGTCTTCGGTTGGGATAAAGGAGTTTCCGTGAACTTTATATCATCGAGGAATGATATAAAAAGTGAACATATAAAAATTAGCAAAGATTCTATGACTTAGACTCCAAAGCTTAAAAAGAAAGCACAAGAAAGAGAAATATCCCTAAATGCCTTGTAGCCTCTCTCTTATAAGTGTGGTGCACTACACACCCTTAAAAGAGACTCTACTCGACATGGCTTAGTGTACTCCTAATTGACCATGAACCTAGGGCTCTAATACAAATCTAACATAACCTGAACCAGGTCCTAGTCATGTCGGTACCTCAAGCCCCTCAAAGACCAAAGACCACCCCCAATACCCAACCATAACTGCCCTACACCTTAATTTGGATAAATTTAAAACATATATATATAACGTGACAAAATGGAATAATCACAAATCAAATACAGTCAACTGATATTAGCCTTAATACTAATACATCTGCCAAGGAAGACACCAATGCCGACACCACCCATACCAACCCATAGTAGTCTTACAAAGCTTGTATCTAAAAGTAAAATAGTATCTAATCGAGATATGATCCCTGACCATAGACAAAACTACAGTCTAAGAAATAACAAAAGTAGGAAGACAAGACCATAACATGAAATGGAGCCTTTTAGAGAATGGAATCTTACCACTTTAATCAAACTCTAAGTTGTTTCAAAATTTGATCTCTGGGCAAGATAAATAGTATGGCCAATTCCTGCATCGCACGGGGATACAATTCTCAAAGATGTGTTAGCAGGTGAACACTAGCATACAGTCAGGATAATGGTAAAATACTACAAATATTTAAGGACAAGTAAATAACCATATGCATTCACATCCATACATATATATTTAATCCATATTGAGAAAAGGACCTGAGTTTAGCATGCATTTAAAACCATTAACCAGGGTTTGTGTAGCTTAACTATCCTAGAACCACCCTTCGTCTATATGGGTCTAGTGTTACCGTCTTAATAACCCCCAATACATGAAATCGCATGTATCGGAGATTTTATAAGGACAAGAGATTCTCGTGTATCCTTAAACCTCCATAATACATACATACAAGTGTAACTTAGGGGATTCTTATATACCTCACAAACATATGATCGCCATGACCTATCCTCATCTCGGCAAATATAAGTTTCTAGTGTTTGTCTATTGGAGTCACACCTTCACGATTAGCTATCACAACCTGCCATTATTGCCTAATCAAAACCATTAACACATAACCAAACAACTATTTTTATGTATTACTAACTATGGCTTTAAAAAGTGGTATCATCATACTGACGATAGCTAGCAAGAAAAGGCATTAGCCAACACCTAGGGGATTCCCATATACCCCGTAGGTTCCTTTATTAAATTTACTTGGGGCATTCGCGTGTACCTCATAAGGTTTTTAATCAAAGCCATGGACACTAAGGCCTTACCATTTAGCCATTAAACCATTTAACCAATTTAGGTTCCATTACCATATTATACCATGCAAAGTATTCAATGAAAGTCCAACTATGTAATAAAAGCTTTCTCACAGGCATTATAACAAAGATGTTGAGGGCATATAGTTTACAAAACCAAAAGCACGTACCAACTGACCATTCCCATGCAACCACATGTTCAAATCACCATTGTAACATAAAAACCATAAGTAAAAACATGGGCAAACATAAATCAACCATTAATAACCAAAAATACTAAAATATAATTCAAAACCCAAAACCATGTCACTATTATGTTATGTAAAACATTTATAGAATATTAGTTTAATTGAACTAACAATGAGGGAGGAGTAGCATACCTTAGATTATGAAAAAGACGGAGAGAAATAACTCTTTAGAGCCTTAATTTACCACCTTGAAGGAAACCCTAGCCTTTGCTTAACCCAAGAGTTTGAGAGAGATTTGAGAGAGTTTTTGAGTGGTCAAGATTAGAAGAATATGGTAAATAAAGTCCAAATAGTGTTTTAGGTAGAGGGATTATAAGGTGTTAAGAGGGGAAATGTCTAGAATACCCCCAACTTAAACTGTAAAAGAATTTCCACAGGTGGGTACAACTACCTCACCTACACCGTACCCTAACATACGAGTGGTACCCATCACTCGTACCCTAGGCAGCCACTTGGAACCCAACACTATCCAACATATGCCCACCAAGACCAACTCATTCCCAAGCATACCACAAGTACCCTTAAACCATACCCATAATAGAATTAAGAGGGGTTTAACACTGTCTAACATACGATTTAGAATATATAACTCATACCCTACCCTCATAACTCATGGTTAGCCACTTGTACTCATATTCAAGTTAAGTTACAAAATTTTAACTTAAGTGAAGGATCAACCAACCGCCCTTCACCAACCATATGACTAATACTCACTAAACTACAACCATACAAAAAACTTACCCACCAAATATTGGCCAACATATGAGATGGGTAACTTGACCCAAACCCTCACCATATGGCTCATATAGTGAGTTGTATGGTTGGATGAAGACTCAAAACCTAGGAAATTTTCTAAGGACTAGAACCTGGGTGTTTTACGTACTCACTCTCATAATCATTATCACTACAAGTTAACTTTTAAAATTCAGCTTTAGATGGCTCGTCAACAACGATATTATCCTTCTTTGGATCATTAGTAGTAGGTACATAACTCTTATCAAGTAGGTCTCCACTCCTAATGTTAATTTCCAGACAATAAACAAGTGTTAGAGGATTCTGCACAGTGTTACTAGGAAGGATACTTGGCTGCTTTTGAGCTAAAGTGGCAGAATTCTGCCTAAATTACTGCTCTAACTATTTTATTGCAATTGTATGTGACTCAACCTTTTGGGTCAATCCTAAAATATCATCCTTAAGTTCTTTATGTCATTTTACATATCTCGCTTAACCCGTAATCATCTTAGACAACATTGCTTCTATTCTTGATTCTGCATCTCGACTGTCAGGTAGAATGTTTTTGTCTCCCTGATCCTTGTAATTATCTCTCCATCTCTAATCACCATCTCTATCTTTATTATCATAATAGTTTTGACCTTGGTTTCCTTGACTTTGAGCTTGAAAACCCACCATCTTCTGATCTAGATACTTTGCCTCTTCTTTTAACTCAGACTCATGAACTCTAGAAGTTGCACCCTATCCCTCTACTACATTAACCTTTGCAGAGTTTATTTTTTCAAACTATTTGGCCAACTCAGTAATATCAGTCCTTAATAATAAAATATCCTAAGCTATAGCATCTTCAATTACTCTCTGCTCATTGGAAGCTCTAATAAAAACAACAACAACATACCCAATGTATTCCCTCCTAGTGGGGTCTGAGGTAGAGTGTACTCTATCTATAACACTACCTCGGGTGAAATATAGAGGCTAATTTTTATACAACCTTGTCTTAGAACCAATAACAAAATAACAAACACAATACATAAATAAATATAAACTTGTATAGTATGCAAAATAAACTAACAACGCCAGCCATAAGATAATACTAGAGCCATAAATTTATACTAAAACTATAAATCTGAAACCATAACCAGCACTCAACACCACGAACAAGTAACTCAAGAAAAAAATAAAAAAAAATTCCCTATGATTATCGATACACTACCACCCCATAACCCTCTACCTTAATCCACATCTTCCACACCTTTCTATCAAGGGTGATGTCCTTTGTAAGCTATAACTACTCTATATAATGCCTAATTACCTCTCTCTAATATTTCATTGGCCTACCTCTACCCTGCCTAAAATCCTCTATAGGTAGTATCTCATACCTCTGGACTAGAGCATCAGACCCCCTCCTCATTATGTGCCTAAACCAATGCAACCTTACTTCTTGTATCTTGTCCTCTACTAAAGCCACTCGAACCTTTCCCTGAATAATCTCATTTCTCACCCTATATTTCCTGTTCTGACAATGCATCTATTGCAATATTCGTATATCTACCACCTTTAACTTTTGGATGTGGGATTTCTTAATTAGCCAAAATTCTACTAAAGATAGCATAGCCGGTCAGACTGCCACTCTATAGAACTTACCTTTAAGCTTTGGGGGCACCTTCTAATCACATAAAACTCCCAAAGTGAGCCTCCATTTCAATTACTTTACCCATATACGATGCATGAAATCAACGTCAATCTCACCATTACCCAAAATCATAGACCCTAGATACTTGAAACTCTCCTTCTTCTGAATGGCTTAAGAGTCCAGATTCATAACCTCATCCTGCTCAACCGAAATCCTTTAGACTCAAGGTTTTGTCTCCAAATCTCCAAATAAACATTAACTTCTCCTAGAGTATCGTCAATCAATACCACATCATCATCAAATAACATAAACCAAGGCACCCCTTGAATATGCTGTGTCAAAATATCTATCACAAAGGAAAATAAGAAAGGGCTAAGAGTTAATCCCAGGTGCAACCCTACCAAAAATTAAAAAGTTCTCTAAATCTCCACCTACTATCCTCAACCTCCCAATTTTTCCACCCTAGTTTATTTTATGAGAACTGATCCATAATACTCGAAGCTATCTACTATTATAATCTCATTAAGTCTCCTCCAAAAATCGTGTCTATCATAGCTCTAGAACAGATTGTTAAGGCTCTATAGATGTCCTTAAAATTCAGCGGATGGGCACCATGCTATGTTTTTTCTTGAACCTAAACCATGCCTGTATATAGATTCTAATTAAAGCTACCTCAAATTATAAATCTCATCCTTCAGCTGCAACACTTTAGATAGAGAAAAGAACTTGTTCAAGAACTATCTGGGTAACTTATTCCATAGAGTGATTGATCCTCTTAGAAGTTTCCCTAGCCATAAAGATGTTTCTCTTGTAAGAGAGAAGAGAAACAACCTCAATCTAAGTTCCTATTAATATACCCCAAGTATGGTATAAGATGTCCAGATCCTTGTAAAATTTGCCAGATGCATGTTTGAAACATTTGTAGGCAACCTCACAAACACACCCTTCAAGTATAAGAGTTGTATCATAGCACTAGAGATATTTAACTTGACATCAAGGGGGAAATAGGAGGAATAATGTCTCTAGTCTCTTCCAGCTCAACTTATCCAAGATTTTTGTCACCATCTATATATGGTTGCATATACTGATATGTTGGGATCACTTAAGGATGGCCTCCTTTAGCACTATTCTGATTTTTGCTTAGTGTTGCTTGGTGGTCTGCTTCTTGTATCTACTTAGCTCTTCTTCAATTACAGCACATGCTTTAGTCATGAACAATCTTAAAAGTGTCTTGTATACCTAAGATTGACAAATAAGTAGCTAAAATACCATTTTTCATCTCATTCACAAACTTAGCATCAAAAACCTAGTTTTTTTGCAAAACATACCCAAAATGTATCATATCTAACAAAATAACCTAATAACCTTGCATATTTTCATAGTTTTAAGCATCGAAAGTGCTATTTTTCTATAACACATTACTATGCTCAAAGAACACTTTTCCTCAAAAATGGGAGAATTTCGATCTCTAATGGTTCTACAATCAAAACACCAAGCTTTTAGGGATTTTATACAAAAGTTGAAGAATTAATTCAAGAAATTAATGGAAGATTACCACAAATTCAAACAAAATATGTGTAAATAAACTTAACCAAAGGTAAAAAATCACCCTAAAATAATTCTCTCGAGTTTTACTACTTTTTAGGGTTCAATATTTTTTAGAATGAATGAAAAATAGGGAAAATGGGCTAAGTAGGGTTTTTATACCCTTACCAGGTATGCGGGTGTTGCTTAAGTGGACACTAGGCCACTTAAGTGGTCACCGATTAAGAGACATTATGTCAGTTTAGGGACGTCTGCTCAAATTATGGGTACCACTTAAGCAATCCTTTGCCTGTTAAGCTATAGGGGTTTGTCTTATGTGGACCTCTACTGGTCGACCCTATCGCTTAACTGGTGGGCTAACCACTTTAGTGACCCCTTTGTGTAAGTGGCCCAAAGGGTGCTTAAGTAGTGCACCAGCACTAGCTGAGACTTCAAAAAGTTAGAATTTTTCCATGTCTCTACCAACCCCTCAGAATTCATTTAAAATCCCATATATGCAAGCTGACTATGCTACCCAATGAAATTCAATGTTATAGACTCAATTAGGTCCCACACCCATGTGCCATTTTTCTTAACTTTCGGCTAATAGCTCAAAAAGAGTTTGGAAGCCTCGAGACCTTAACCAAGGGTACACTTAGCCTAAAATGGATGTTTCAGGGCTATTGGAACTGTTAGAATTTCCCATACAAGGTCATTTTACTAGATTTTAACTCGGTAGCCAATTTGAACCAGCAAAGGTATTAAAATAGAAAATTGGCTCGAAAAAACAAGTTAATTACCCGATAGTCGAACTGCCAGTTCCAACAAGCTATAAATGACTTAGGAAATCTATAGGAAATATTTAAATGATGAGTATAAGCTTAAATATAGAAAATAAAATTGAGGTTCATTGCACACACGCCTCTGTGGTGGGGTGGGATCTTATTGCCTTATTAAATAGCCACCTCATTGGTCTATCCAGGCTTCTTCTCCTTTCTTATCCTTATGCTTTTCCTATCAGATTTTCTTTGGCCCTCTTTGTCAACAATATCTTCTATCTTTCTCTTTTGAGGCTCTAAGTCACCACCCCCTCTTTAATATCTTTATCATCAATAATCTAGCTGGGAGTATAAAAATTAGGCACTAAGGAATCCATATCCACTATCCGAGCAACCAATGAATGCATAAGTGGTGGGGGAGGAGGTACAGTATCTACTCGCTCAGTTAATATCCTAACTGCTTCCTTTAACTCGGTAAGTTATGCTCTAATGTTTGACAAATTAGGTGCCTAAATAGCATCCATCCCAGTCGTCATCCTATTCTTAAACCTACCTTACCATTTTTAGATAGTCCTCAAAGCACCTCATATCTCATCACTCACATACGGCTTAGCCCCAATATCAAACTTTTTTATTCGAGCATCATAAAATAGTAGGCTCCTAATAATATCCTCAAATTGATTAGTGTATAACCTGTGGGAACCAATGGCTAACTATGAATGGATATCAGCAGTGTTGGGAAGGATGAGGTATCAGCATCAGATGTTGGTATATCACTAGTTGGGGAACCCTTACCTACATCGGGATCTTCAACCCTCTAACATGGGCTATCAGATGGCGCATATCATTGATTAATGTCATGTCTGCAACCTTTGTTTGCTTAATTATTTGGTCCACATCATTGATAAATAAGACTTGTACATATTGTATCAACTGAGTCATAAGAAAGAGGAAGGATTGTAGGGTGCTGAACTGAAGAACTTTGTCTCAAATCTTCTCTGCAATGATCTGTAGGTTATTTAAATACACTCTTGAAACTAGGGTCATCGCCAGGAAGGCATTGGTTTAACTCAATGTGTTTTCATTGGCTATAGGTGTAATCTGGTGTATGATTATCGACCACCATGCCTTCGCAACAAGCTTGAAACTATTTTTTTAAATAGTCACCCTATTTACCCATGAGGCATTCTCTCGAACCTCAGCAATATGGCCTGCCAGCCACCTATGGTGTATGCTTTTGTAATTAGTAGTCAATTTCTTCACTTCTCTCAGGTCATTTATTTGGAAATCATATTTTAGGGTTTTCTTAGCTAAGATAAATTCCTCTCCAAATAAGGCCTTTAAGATAGCGAAAATTGAGATTTAACATTTACATCTCTAACTTGGATAGTATCCAATCATGGTTGTTTCGTCGTGTCTTTATCCATCCCTGAATGAGTCACATTATTCAACATTATTGCATAGTTAATGAAAAACTCTCACACAAACTCTGGCATATAACTCTATAGGGGTCTGCTTATCCACCCTAACTCTTATATCTCAAACCCTTACACCAACTCTAGCACTTTCCAAAGTGACTCAATCAATACCCGGTGCTCCTTCTAAATACTTATTTTTTTGTTGCACTAATCAGTAATTGAAACAATATAAATATAATAGTCTTACAATTTAGGGACTAATCATCTTCTCAAATAAGCTTCTATTTGGGTTGGTGGAGCAGCTGCAACACCGAAGGGTTCGAAGTTAGTCTCATCATCCCATCTAAAATACTTGAGATCTTTTTAACTTTACCCCTACCCTTTTGAGTGCCTTACCTTTTCTCTTTCAGTTTGGAAAGGTTGATGAGGGTAGCTACCTTGACCAAGGAAGTAGATGTTGTAGCTTGTTCTTGTTCCTTTTCTTTCAACTACTTCCTTGTGGCCCGATTAAAGTACTGCTCATCAGATGACCATATAGAAAAGCTCACCTCGGTCTCACTAGAAGATTCTAACTTTATTTTCTTGATTGAAAGTGTGTCCTTTGGTGCCTGCTTTTTGGAGATGCTCTTTGCCAACTTCTATTAAGCTTTTGCTGCCATAGTACCTGCATTAGAAATTAGAACCAAATTTTGAGAAATCTAAATATGTACAAATAGTAGATCAGACGACCCTTCCTATGATTATGCAATAAAGGTACGATCGTACCTTTTTGTTGTAAAAAGAATTCATGAGACAAGGAAATTATGTCACATCAGATGGGAACATAACAAGATCACATGTTGATCTCATGATCATGGTATGTATTTTTTTGATAAAATCCAGATACTTATATATAACCTCCCATAACAATTTAACCTACGATCATAGTTCAAACCCATAATCATAGGTTTGTCGTGGGATTCAATAATATGGAGAAAATTTACGTATAGACTCGTTGAACCCAAACTATCTAATTATTAAACCACATTGACCAATAGGCTACTAATGTTGGGTACTAAAAAATTCTACAAGCCAAACATTGACTTGAAATTACTTATTTTTTTTAAAAGAGAAAACATAATGAAATACTTAATGAGTTGTTGATGAGAATAGCAATAACATAATATATTTTATTTATGAATCACAAAAATCATAGGATTGTAGCCTTGAGATTATGTAGAGTTTGTATTTGTGCTTAAAATTGTATGAAATATTGAAAAGGGGAAACAGATGTAGTGGTTGAGCATCAATTTGTATTTATAAACTCTAAGTAGGGTCGAGTCACAGGTTATGACACATATGGGTTCATTTCAATGACTGAGTAGTACAATCATGGTTAGATACCATAAGCATGTAATACTTACATGGGAACCTTCAAAGTTAAAGGGCGATTGTGATATGTAACCATGATTTTTTCCTTAAAATAATAAGTTCCTGCCTGTTGTTGGTTGTAGGCGAGTGATTCGATGATTTATATTGTGATCGCGAAATCTAGATACGATTATGGTAACCAATTATGGGATAACTCCAAAATATTTATCCATCGGGACTTTAGTAAAAGGTGATTAATGATAGGACCCACGATCATGGATTCTTCCAAAGGTTGAACAATCCTCTCATGGGTTCAGTTTGTAAGCTTATTTAGCATCTGGTTCTTCCTGTGTGGTCCCTACATTATTAACAAATATCACCCTATAAAATATAAAGTACAAAACATTGGTTGCCTTTTAAGCAGCACTTGAGTTTAACATCACCGAACAACGTGGCTAAGTTGGGACTCAAACTTCTCTAACTATCCCATAGGTTACCTTTTATGAAGCGCCTAATTTAACATTGTGGTAAGACTTAATTTCCTTGACTACTCAAACTTCATCATGCTTAAGTCATTCACATGACCTCATTTCCTCTGTTGTACTTATATAGTTCTTGAAACTCTAGCCATTTAGCTTGAATGGGCAAATGCCTTGTCATTAAAGCTTAATTACAACATGTAGAAAAATGCTCACCATAGTGAATGGTCCAGACCATTTGGATTTTAGCTTTCTAGGAAACAAGCAGCGTCTTGAATTATAAAGCAGGATCAAATTATTAGGTTGGAACTCTCTTTGCGCTATCTTCCGATCATGGTACAACTTTATTTTTTTTCTTTGTATAAGGTTGAATTAGCATAGTCGATGAGACTAAAATCATCTATTTCATTTATTTTCTCCAATCTCAGTTTTGCTGCATTGGTCCACTCAAGATTTAACCTTTTCAATACCTATAGTGCTTTATGCTCAAGTTTGACAGGCAAGTGGCATGCTTTTCCATTAAAAAATTGATATGGAGACATACCTATGGAAGACTTGTATGCTTCTAACTTCCTAGCCCATTCATCCTATTGGCATCTATAGTCTTCACCAAAATAGACATTATCTATTGATTAGAAACCTCAATTTACCCACTTGTTCGAGGATGGTAAGGTGTTTCCACCTTATGTTTCACACCATATTTGTCAAGTAAGGCAAGACAATTTCAAAAATACGAGCCTCCATTATTAATGATATCTCTGTGTGTGAGAAATCTTGAGAAGATGTTTTTCTTTGGAAAGGTAATCACATTCTTACCTTAATTATTTAGAAGTACAATTTCTTCCACCCACTTAGAAACATTCTAAACATCCACTAAGATGTATTCATCCCATGTAAGCTCGCAAATGGACCCATAAAGTCACTTAGATGTATTCATCCCATGTGAGCATGTAAATGGACCCATAAAATCCATTCCCCAGATGTCAAATAATTCAAGCTCAAGAATCATCATCATTAGATGTTCATGTCTGCATGAGATATTTCCTTGATTTTGACATTAGTCACAAGCTCTAGAATAGTCATGTGCATCTTTATTGATAGTAGGCTAATAGTAACCACATTGAAAGATTTTGTGTGTAGTTCTTGTACCTCTCTAATGCCCTCCAACTAGGGATAAGTGAAACTCCTCTAAGATACTCATCATTTCTACCTTAGGGAATACATCTCTAGATCACTACTCATCATTTCTACCTCAGGGAATACATCTACAGATCACTTCAGCTGCTCAAGTACTAAATAAATATGGCTCATCCTTAAAGAACTTCCTTACCTCATGCATAAATCTCTTGCATTGCTGAAATGACGAATATAGTAGGACAAGGTCACTTGCTATGTAGTTGGCAATCTGAAAATCAAGGGATCAAGTCTTGTGATGTTGCCACAACTAGCTCATTTAGAAAAGTATCATCAATCTCAAGCTCATTACTCAATTTATCCTCAAGGAATGATAAATGATCGCTTTTGTGATTTTTAGTACCATTTCAATCCTCGACCTCAAAATCAAACTCCTACACCATAGTACTCATTTAATCAATATTGACTTTGTATCTTTCTTTGACATAAGATATCTAAGAGTTGCATGGTCAGTACGCATAATGACTTTGGGGCCAATAAAGTAAGATTGGCATTTCATAAATACAAAAAAAAACCACCATCAACTCTTGTTCAATTATGGTGTAATTTTTCTAAGAAAGATTAAGTGTTTTGCTAGTATAGCATACCGGGTGTAGTATATTATTTTGCCTTTGGTCTAGAACTGCTCCTAGCACTATGCCACTAGCATTACATATAACTTTAAATAGCAAAGTCTAATCCAAAGACACAATAATGAGGGTTGGCTCGAATGCTTTTAGACAGGCCTTATCAAATACAAATTTCACATCCTTTGCCCAAAAACTTGCACAACGGTTTAGCAATTTTAGAGAACTCCTTGATGAAGTATCTATAGAAACCTGCATGACCCAAGAAACTACGAATGCCCTTCATAGATATTAATGGAGGCAATTTTTCAATAACCTCAATCTTAGCCTTGTCAACTTCTAGACCCTTCTTTGAAATCTTGTGCCCAAGTACTATCCCTTCCTTGACCATAAAATGGCATTTTTCATAATTAAGCACCAAGTTGACCTCTTCACATATTTGAAAGGCATAGGCCAAATATGTCAAGCAATAATTGAATAAATCACCCCAAAACTAAAAAATCATCCATAAAAACTTCAATTGTGTCCTCTATTATGTCTGAAAAATGGACATCATACAATGTTGAAAGATTGTGGGAGCATTACTAGACCAAAAATCATATATGAAAACATCCCATATGATCAATTTAAAGTGGTCTTCTCTTGTTCCTCGAGAATAATAGAAATTTTACTATACTCCAAAGAACCATCAAGAAAAAATATCATTCTCTACCAGTAAAGTGGTCTAATATTTGATTAATAAATGGCATAGGAAAGTGATAATTCTGGGTCCATGCATTTAGCTTCCTATAGTCCATGCAAACTCGTCATCTGGTGTCTATTCTCATATGAACTAGATTATTTTTCTCATTAGGTATTATAATTATTCCATTCTTCTTTGGCTCACATTGCACTAGGCTCACAATCAGATAAACTACAATTGCATCCAACTACTTGACGATCACTTTCATCACAACCTCTTGTATGGATGGATTTAATTTAAGTTAGTGTTCAATGTTGGGCATATAATTTAGCTTTGATTGAATTTCATGAGTACAAATCCAATATGGAATTCCAAAAATATTAGAAATGGTCCATCTGATAAACCTCTTGAACCTCTGTAAAATAGAAACTACGACCTCAACCTGAAACTCTAATAAATCAACTATGATAATAATATGTAAGGTATTGTCGTCCCCTAAAAATACATAACATAAATGTAACGCCTCGAATTTGGTACCCAGAATTCCACACGGTGACCATGACCTCAAAGGACCACAAGCTAACCCATGACTGATATTTGTACCTAATCACTGCATAATACACTATATAAATATGGAAACATGTACTGAAAGGCCATAAGGTTCAAACTGGATAAACATCTAATAAAACAATGTCTGGCGATGCTATAACAATACCAAAGAAAATCTAAAATAACAGTCTGATATGCTATAGTCTAAAAGCCTCTAAACTAAACTTAATAAGGAGTTGATGGGACATGTCCCCAACTAAATCCATCTATAAAAATAAACTGAAAACTAAAATAGTAATGTAATCATCATGTCCTCGAAGGATGAGGACTCATATCCGACTCTTACTGTTGAACTGAGATGTTATTGATGCTCTGGAGATCATACTTCTAAACATATGGAATAAGACACCATACCGCAAATACATCAGTACTTTGAATATACTAGTTTGCAAGTGAAGTAGGTTGAATGCAATAGGTTCAGATACATAAACAATACTAACTAACTGACTAACATGAATATATGAATCATGCATGCATACATAACTATAACTGACATCATGATAGGACTGAATGCTAAGTTCTGACTACTGAGTTTACTAATAACATGGAATTACTGATATCTAAGGGACTGATACTTTGTTACTTATACATGAATAACTTTTTCTAAGAGTTCTGATTATGAAGGACTAGTCTGGTTGACTGTGTCTAATAGTTATGAAGCTTAATACTTATAACATGTGTTCTGATAACTAATATAACAAATAACATGAGTGACTATATCTGAAAGCCCTGAATCTGATGGAACTAGCTGAGTTCTATACTGTACCTGAGTAACTGGATCTGAGATCAGTCCTATCTAGCGGGTGATCTCTAAATTTGATGATACCATTATTGATTAAACATAGTTGAGATTAGTATTGTAGAATAGGTGATCCTAGAGTCTATTTATAATAATAAGGACTGGTTGTATCTGATGGTCCTAAATCTATACTATTGACCAAAATTGATTATATCTAACAGTCCTAATTTTGTATCTGAAATTGTGGGATGTATTCTTCTAACCCACATGCCCCATACTAAACAAACTGAGGTCCAACCTATAAACCCAGCTGGAAGGGTGTCAGTACGATGCCACTAGTAAAGAAAACTATTGTGGAGTCAGTCCTAATCTAGCGGGTGACCCCTGGGATCAGTCCTATAAATTTAGATGTGCTAACAGGTGATCCCTGAGTATGTGAGTCCTATCTAATGGGATACATCTTGTACCTACGCTATCTACGTAGTTCTGCAACTTAGGGATTACTTTTATGGATCTCTATCCCACCTAGCAGGTGAGTCCCCATCCCTAGTCTCGATTGGTGCTGAATCTTACTCCCATTTGAAAGACACTGAACTAATTAATTAAGCTAAACTGATTAACTGAACTGAACTGATACTAGTGGTACTATTTAGCAGAGTGAAACTAAATTTATTGAGTCCCGTTGATAGAGGAAATGTACTGAGTTCTAATGGCTGACTAAGAATACTAAAGTTATAAAGATTGACTGGGAATACTGAGGTTACTGAGATTACTAAGTGCTGAGATCACTGAGATAACTGAACAACTGATATTTCTGAGATTTCCTAAGTCATATGACTGACTGAGTTCTATGAATCATAACTTGACTAAGGAGATCATGAAAAATTTACATGGCTCTAGGCACAAAGATAAATGATTGGGTATAAGTACCCCAGGACTCGATGAGAAGAAACTGACATAGCATGGCTTACTTGAACACATGACCAACAACACAACTCATAATTCATATATTGAAGCACTTCACCAAATATGTGATTGCATAAGCTTGTACATACATGAGGATTTCATGATATCATACGAGTTGGGCATTGTTCCTTCATCTAGGAATTTAATCAAACACATGGTAGGCTAGCACATGTAGACAACATTATACAATAATTAATCATTAAGATTCATCTCTAATTTCATCATCCTAGGGTTTATTCATAGGTTCACATGAATATACATCTATACAAATCAATTCCACATAAAATTGATCATCCAACATGGATTTGAATTCAGTTAATCATCCTCAACACAAACAAAATAAACTCAACATGGAATTTATAAAGAAATCCATATACTTAAACTTAGAAAAGAGATTCTTGGGCTTCATAGATGAAAGAGTCCATGAATGAATACTATGCATACCTTATCTTCTGTTTCTACGAATATTGATGGAGAGAATCTTGAAATTTGACGATGAATTCCACTGGGATTGAACCTTCTATGAAAACCCTTGGGCTTGTTCTTGAGAGTTTTTTAGAGTAATTGATTATAAGTTGCTGAATTATAGCTAAATCTCAAGTTATGAGGCTTATATAGGGTGGTAAATTGACCCATTAAACCCTAGGACACGTATTTAATTTTTGAGAAAATTTCCCAATATTCATCCTTGGCGCAACGCGCCACTATCATGCCAAGTCACTGGAAAGTGTCAAATGAGAAATTGCACAGTGGCGCATCGTAGAGCTATCATGTTGCCACATTGTCTACAACCTAAAAGTTTTACGCGATGCTCTACTATTGCGAAGAAACACTGGTAATTGATAATTTCCATTTGGAGCTATCTCAGTGACGCGTTGAAGGCTCAGGTGATATACTGTATCACTAAAAAGGCTCTAACTCTTCGCCCAGGTGTCGGGTTTGGGTGAATTTCATATCCATGGAAATATTATTGAATTTCCCACATCAAAAAAAGTAAAAATATTAAAAATACCGCATGTACAAAAGTGGATTCATCTTTCAAAGAAATCTTCTAACATTCTTGGGAAAATTTTTCAAGCTAGGAAAAGTACTGGTATGACAATATCTCCCTCTTGAGAACATTCATCCTTGAATGAGACAGAGAGTGAGGGGAATAACATAAACTGACATACATACTGAACATGAATAACTGAAACATGATCTCATGTTTGACATTACTGAAGATCTGAATATAACTACTGAACATGCAAATGTGATGCATGACTAATAAGCTGAATTCATGCATACCTGATGCATAACTCATAATTGACTCATGAATACATGACTGAATATTTTGATGAACTGAATTTCCTTCAGTAAGAATACATCTTTGATACATAATTAAATGACTTAACTAATATATGAATGCATGACTGAATATGTAAGGGTACTTAGTACTAAGTTTGTAATAGGGATTTGAGCATCAACTGAATACGAAGTTTGTAATGGTAATTTGTTCAGGGAACTGATTAAGTTTGAGAAAACTCTTACGTGACTGAGCACTGATAACCCTACGATTATGCTAGAAGTATGCATGAACTGGAACCTTAGAACATGACTGAGGCTGAAACATGATACATAAACTAAATTTCATGAACTGAACTAAGCCTCTGAATCTTTGTCCCATATCTGAGGTTGGTACTTTGAGGGTCAACTTATGATTACCCTGTATTCTAAATTAGATTCCTTATGCGAAGAGAAACTTAATTTAATACATGAGAGCATTGGGGAATAGTGGGGTATCTCTCCCTTGGGACACTGTGTCCCTTTAAGAATTCTCACGTTACTAAGATAATGGGGTGATGTACAGGGCATCCACAGACTAATTCATGACTGAATAACTCATGCTGAAAATCATAAGCTAAAATGAGAGAAAGAGGTCTAACAATGCATATCATAAGTATGAAGGACCTATAACGTACCCGAATCTATACCAAGGGAATTTTCTTGATCAGGGCGAGTCTAAAGAGCGTAAAACTTATACTAATGTTGACCACTAGTGGTGTAGGAAGTAACACCCTACTGGCGCAAATCTTTTCCCTTCTGAGCTCTTAATTTATATTCCTGAAGCCTGTTGCCTGGCTTACCATATTTATAACATACCTCACTGCTTGCTTTACAGACACCTAGCTTATTCTTACCATACTCTTCGCAAAGTGGATAGGTAAGACTCTTGTTCTTACTTCCCAAGGCCTCAAAGCCAAGCGACCCATCACGACTGTCATTCCCAAACTTGGGTACTGGTACCCTAGCTGAAGATGCAGTTGGGACTAAAAGCTTAAGACTATACTGAGTACAGCTATAACCTCCTGACTTAGGCTAAGCAAAGCTAAAACTACCATCTTTTCCCTCTTATTTGCTTTTCCATCATCTTAATCTTTTTCTCCTCTATATACTGAGCATGGGTCATAAGTTTGGCTAAATTCACGTCACTATTCAGCATGGCGGATCTACACTCATTAACCACGCTATCTTTCACCCCTGACACAAACTTACTTATCTTGACCTTTCTATCTACAACCACATAAAGAGCATATCTGGCTAATTATGTAAACTTAATATAATACTCTTTCACCATCATGGTGCCCTACCTGTGGTTGATGAATTCTAACACCTTATCTTCTCTCAGCTCTAGGGGGAAGAACCTCTCTAAGAATGTAGTGAAAAAATCATCCCATTCTACAGTTCCTGCATCATCTACTATTTCTGACTTCCACTCCTTGAACAAAGTGTGATCCACATCCTGTAACTAATATGTAGCTAGTCACTTTTAACATTAGTCACCCCTATGATGTCAGTTACCTTCTGAATCTGATCTGTGAATTCTTGAGGGTCCTCATCTGACTTAGATCCAAGAAGGATGAAGGGTTCATTCGAGTGAAGTCCCAAATTCTGGCTGCAGTTGAATTGGTGACTGGGTTCGTCGGAATGACAGCAGGTCATTCATTATAAGTAGCAACTGATAGAACAAGTGTAGTAAATACGGCCCTGAACTCTACATGAGAAATATGATAACCCAAAGGTTCTTCAGGCTGAGGGGCTAACTTATTTCTATTTTTTCTTTTAGGAGGCATGTTCTGTAGAACAAAGAGAGAAATTGATTAGACTAAGATATTGGCTTAACATTATGCTCACTGGAATGACATGAATACTAAGAGAAGGAAAACTATTCCTAAAACACCTTACAACCTCCTGCACATAAATGTGGTGCACAACACACCCATGTACAAGACTCTACTAGATGTGGCTTTCAGATTTCCTAGGACACTATTGAACCTTAGGCTCTAAAACCAAGTTTGTAACACCCCAAATCTGGTACCCAAAATGCCACACGGTGCCTATGACCCTCAATGACCACAAGCTAAACCATGACTAATATTTGTACCTAATCAATGCATAATATACTGTATAAATATAGAAATATGTACTAAAAGGCCATAAGATTCAAATTGGATAAACATTTGATAAAATAATGTCTGGAAACGGTATAACAATACCAAAGCAAATCTTAAATAACTACCTGACATGCTATAGTCTGAAAACCTCCAAACTAAACTGAATAAGGAGTTGATGGGACATGTCCTCAACTCACTCCATCTACTGAAATAAACTAAAAACTACAATAGTAATGTAATCATCATGCCCTTGAAGAATGAGGACTCACATCTCACTCTGATTGATAAACTTGGATATTATTGATACTCTGGAGATTGTACTTCTAAACCTATGGTATAAGACACCATAGCGCAAATACATAAGTATTTTCAATGTATTGGTTTGCAAATAAGGTAGGATCCATGCAATAGGTTCTGATGCATGAATAATACTAACTGACTAACTAACATGAACATGAGAATAGTGCATGCATACGTAATTGTAACTGACTTAGTGATCGGACTGAATGTTAAGTTCTAACTGCTAAGTTTACTAATTACATAGAATTACTGATATCTGAGGGACTGATACTATGTTATAGATACATGAATAACTATTTCTTATAGTTCTGATTAAGAAAAACTGGTCTAGTTGACTATGTCTAATAGTCCTGAAGCTGAATACTTATAACATGAGTTTTGATAACTAATATAACTAATAACATGAATGACTATATCTGACAGCCCTAAATCTGATAGAACTAGATGAGTTCTATACTGCATCTGAGTAACAGAATCTGAGATCAGTCCTATCTGGTGGGTGATCTCTAAATCTGATGATATCATTATTGATTGACCATAGTTGAAATCATTCCTTTCTAATGGGTAATCCTGGAGTCTATTTATAATGATAATGACAAACTTTATCTGAGTCCTAAATCTATACTACTTAACTGAATTGATGATATCTAACACTCCTGATTCTGTAACTAAAATTGTGGATGTATTCGTTTATGATTACTGAGATTTCCTGAGTCACATGACTGACTGAGTTCTATGGATCATAGCTTCACTGATGAGATTATGAAAACATGACATGGCTCTAGGCACATAGCTAAATGTTCGGGTACAAGTACCCCCAGGACTCGAAGAGAAGAAACTGGCATAGCATGGCTTACTTGAACACATGACCAATAACACAATTCATAATTCATATATTGAAGCACTTCACAAAACATGTGATATGCATAATCTTGTACATATACCTGGGGATTTTATGATATCATACTAGTTGGGCATGGTTCGTTCATCTAGGCATTTAACCAAACACATGGTAGGCATAGCACATGTAGACAACATTATACAACAATTAATAATCACGATTCATCTCTAATTTTATCATCCTAGGGTTTATTCATAGGTTCACATGAATATACATCTATACAAATAATTCCACATAAAATTGATCATCTTACATGGATTTGAATTTAATTGATCATTCTCAAGACAAACAAAACAAATCCAACAAGAAATTCATAAAGAAATCCATAAACTTAGAAAAGAGATTCTTGGGCTTCATGGATGAAAGGATTAGATGAGTGAACACTATGCATACCTTAGCTTGTGATTTTACAAAGATAGCCAGAGATATTCTTAAAATTTGATGGTGAATTCCCTTGGAATTTAACGTTATATGAAAACCCTCGAGCTTGTTCTTGAGAGTTTTCGAGAGTAGTTGAGTATAAGTTGCTGGATTATGGACAAATCTCGTGTTATAATGCTTATATATGATGGGAAATTGACCCTTTTAACCCTAGAAAAAGAATTAAATTGCTGAGAAAATTTCCTGATTTTCATCCTTGGCGCGACACGCCACTATCACGCCAAGTTACTGGAAATAGACAAATGGGAAATTGCATGGTGGAACGATGTGAAGCTATTGTGTTACCACCTTGTCTACGACCTAGAAGTTTTGCACGACGTGCCACTATAGTGGAGAAATAATGGAAATTGACAATTTCCATTTGAGCTATCTCCGTGAGGCACTGAAGGCTCAGGTGATACACTGTATCACTAAAAAGGCTCTAACTCTTCGCCCGGGTGTCAGATTTGGGCAAATTTGGTATCGATGGAAATCTTATTGAATTTTCCACATGAAAAAAAGTGAAAATATTAAAAATACCATATGTACAAAAGTGGATTCATCTTTAAAATAAAGCATCTAACATTCTTGGGAAAAGTTTTCAAGCTAGAAAAAGTACTGGTATGACAATATCTCCCTCTTGAAAACATTCATCCTCAAATAAGATGAAGAGTGAGGGGAAGAACATAAACTGACGTACATACTGAACATGAATAACTGAAACATGATCTCATGTCTGACATTACTGAAGATCTGAATATAACTACTGAACATGCATATCTGATGCATGACTAATAAGTTGAATTCATGCATACTTGATGCAGAACTAATAATTGACTCATGAATACATGACTGAATATTTTGATGAACTGAATTTCCCGTAGTAAGAATGCATGTTTGATATATAATTACATGACTCAACTAATATATCAATGCATGACTGAATATGCAACGGTACTTAGTACTAAGTTTGTAATGGGGATTTGAGAATGAAATGAATACGAAGTTTGTAATGGTAATTTGTATAGGGAACTGATTAAGATTAAGAAAACTCTTGATTGAAAAGCACTGATGACCCTACGATTATGCTAGATGTATGCATGAACTGGAACTTGAGAATATGACTGATGCTGAAACATGATACATAAACTAAATTTCATGAACTAAACTAAGCCTCTGAATATTTGGCCCATATCTGAGGTTGGTACTTTGAGGGTCAACTTATGATTACCCTGTATTCTAAATTAGAGTCCTTATGCAAAGAGAAACTTAATTTAAGACATGAGAGCATTGGGGAATAATGGGGTATCTCCCCCTTGGGACACTATGTCCCTCTAAGAATGCTCATATTACTAAGATACTAGGGTGTTGTACAGGGCATCCACAAACTAATTCATGACTGAATAACTCATGCTGAAAATCTTAAGCTAAAATGAGAGAAAGAGGTCTAACAATGCATATCATGAGTATGAAGGACGTATAACGTACCCGAATCTTTGCCAAGGGAATTTTCTTGATCAGGGCGAGTCTAAAGAGCGTAAAACCTATTCTGATTCTGATCACTAGTGGTAAAGGAAGTGACGCCCTACTGGCATAATTATTTTCCCTTCTGAGCTCATAATCTATATTCCTGCAGCCTGTGGGATTGCTTACCACATGTATAACATACCTCGCTATCTGCTTTACATACACCTAGTTTATTCTTACTAAACTCTTTGCAAAGCGGATAGGTAAGACTCTTATTCTTACTACTCTGGGCCTCGAAACTAGGCGACTCATCATGACTGTCATTCCCAAACTTAGGTACTGGTGCACTAGCTGAAGATGCATTTGGGACTAAAAGCTTAAGACTATACTGAGCACGGCTACCAACTCCTGATTTAGGCTAAGCAAAGATGAAACTAACTTTCCTTGCCCTCTTATTTTACTTTTGCATCATCTTAATATTTTTCTCCTCTATCTTCAGAGCACGGGTCATAAGTTTGGCTAAAGTCATGTCACTGTTCAGCATGGCGAGTCTACACTCATTAACCACGCTATCATTCACCCCTGACACAAACTTACTCATCTTGACCCTACTATCTATAACCACATGAGGAGCATATCTGGCTAATTAAGTAAAGTTAATAGAATACTCTTTCTACATCATGGTGCCCTGCCTGTGGTTGATGAATTTTAACACCTTAACTTCTCTCAGCTCTAGGGGGAAGAACCACTCTAAGAATGTAGTGAAAAAATCATCCCATTCTATAGGTCCTACATCATCTGGCATTTCTAACTTTCACTGCTTGAACCAAGTGTGATCCACATTTTGTAACTTATATGTAGCTAGCTCAAAACTTTCAAAATTAGTCACCCCTATGATGTCAATTACCTTCTGAATCTAATCTAACAATGCCTGAGGGTCCTCATTGGACTTAGAAGCAAGAAAGGATGGAGGGTTCATTCAAGTGAAGTCGCAAATCCTGGTTGCAGTTGAATTGGTGACTGGGTTCGCCGGAATGATAGTAGGTCATTCATTATAAGTAGCAACTGACTGAGCAAGTGTAGTAAATATGGCCCTGAACTCTGCATGAGAAACATGATCACCCAAAGGTTCTTCAGGCTGAGGGGCTGACTGATTTCCGTTTCTTCTTTTAGGAGGCATGTTCTGTAAAAGAAAGAGAGAAATTGATTAGACTGAGAGATTGGCTTAAAATTATGCTCACTGGCATGACATGAATACTGAAAGAAGGAAAACTATTCCTAAAACACCTTATAGCCTCCTGCACATTAGTGCGGTGCACAACACACGCATATAAAAGACTCTACTAGATATGGATTTTAGATTTCTTAGGACTCTATTGAACCTTAGGCTCTAAAACCAAGTTTGTAACACCTCAAATCTGGTACCCAAAATCCAACACGTTGCCCATGACCCTCAATGACCACAAGCTAACTTATGACTGATATTTGTACCTAATCAATGCATAATATACTGTATAAATATAGAAATATGTACTAAAAGGCCATAAGGTTCAAATTGGATAAACATCTGCTAAAACAATGTTTGGAAATGGTATAACAATACCAAAGCAAATATGAAATAACTATTCGTTATGCTATAGTCTGAAAGCCTCTAAACTCAACTGAATAAGGAGTTAATGGGACATGTCCCCAACTAACTCTATTTACTGAAATAAATTGAAAACTACAATAGTAATGTAATCATCATATCCTCAAAGGATGAGGACTCATATCTTACTCTGATTGATAAACTGGGATATTACTGATGCTCTGGAGATCGTACTTCTAAACCTATGGTATAAGACACCATAGAGCGAATACATCGGTATTTTCAATGTACTGGTTTGTAAATGAGGTAGGTTCCATGTAATAGGTTCTGATGTATGAATAATACTAACTGACTAACTTATGTAAACATGAGAATCGAATCTTGCATGCATACGTAATTATAACTGACTTAGTGATAGGATTGAATGTTAAGTTCTGACTACTGAGTTTACTAATTACATAGAATTACTAATATTTGAGTGACTGATATTATGTTACAGATACATGAATAACTATTTCTTATTGTTCTGATTATGAAGAACTGGTCTAGTTGACTGTGTCTAATAGTCCTAAAGCTGAATACTTATAACATGAGTTCTGATAACTAATATAACTAATAACATGAGTGACTGTATCTAACAGCCCTAAATCTGATGGAACTAGCTGAGTTCTATACTGCATCTGAGATCATTCCTATCTGGTGGGTGATCTCTAAATCTTATATATCATTATTGATTGACCATAGTTGAGATCAGTCCTTTCTAATGGGTGATTCTAGAGTCTGTTTAGAATGATAAGGACTGACTTTATCTGACAGTCCAAAATATCTACTACTGAACCGAATTAACGGTATCTAACACTCCTGATTTTTTAACTGAAACTGTAGGATGTATTCGTCTAACCGACATGCCCCATACTAAGCTAACTGGGGTCCATCCTATAAACCCAACTGGAAGAGTGTCAGTACCGTGCCACTGGTAAAGAAAACTATTGTGGAGTCAGTCCTAATATAGTGGGTGACCCCTGGGATTAGTCCTATATATTTAAAATGTGCTAACGGGTGATCCCTGAGTATGTGAGTCCTATCTAAAGGGAGACATCTCGTACCTACGCTGGCTATATAGTTCTCGAACTTAAGGATTTCTTCTAAAGATCTCAGTCTTATCTAGTGGGTGAGTCCCCATCCCTAGGCTCGCTCGGTGATAAATCCTACTTCCATCTGAAAGATACTGAACTGATTAATTAAGATAAAGTGATTAACTAGACTGAAGAAATACTAGTGGTATTATATAGTGGAGCTAAACCGAATTTACTGAGTTTCGTTGACTGACGGAATATATTGAGTTTTAAAGACTGACTGATAATACTGAAGTCACTAATATTGATAGGGAATACTGAGGTAACTGAGATTATTGAGTATTGAGATCACTGAGATTACTAAACAACTCAGATTACAGATATTTTTGAGATTTCCTGAGTCACATGACTGACTGAGTTCTATGGATCATAGCTTGACTGATTAGATTGTAAAAACATGACATGGCTCTAGGCACATAACTAAATGTTCGAGTACAAGTACCCCCAGGACTTGATGAGAAGAAACTGACATAGCATGGCTTACTTGAACACATGACCAACAACACAATTCATAATTCAAATATTGAAGCACTTCACAAAACATGTGATATGAATAATCTTGTACATATACCAGGGGATTTCATGATATCATACTAGTTGGGCATTGTTCCTTCATCTAGGCATTTAACCAAACACATGGTAGGCATAGCACATGTAGACAACATTATACAACAATTAATAATCACGATTCATCTCTAATTTTATCATCCTAGGGTTTATTCATAGGTTCACATGAATATACATCTATAAAAATAATTCCACATAAAATTGATCATCCAAATGGATTTGAATTTAATTGATCATTCTCAACATAAACAAAACAAATCCAACATGAAATTCATAAAGAAATCCATAGACTTAGAAAAGAGATTCTTGGGCTTCATGGATGAAAGGAGTACATGAGTGAACACTATGCATACCTTAGCTTGTGATTCTACAAAGATAGCCGGAGATATTCTTAAAATTTGATGGTGAATTCCCTTGGAATTTAACCTTAAATGAAAACCCTTGGGCTTGTTCTTAAGAGTTTTTGAGAGTAGTTGAGTATAAGTTGCTGGATTATGGCCGAATCTCGTGTTATAATGCTTATATATGATGGTAAATCGACCCTTTTAACCCTATGAAATGAATTAAATTTCTGAGAAAATTTCCTGATTTTCATCCTTGGCACGACGCGCCACTATCGCGCCAAGTTACTGGAAAGGGACAAATGGGAAATTGCATGGTGGCACGATGTGAAGAAATTGCGTTACAACCTTGTCTACGACCTAGAAGTTTTGTGTGACGTGCCACTATAGCGGAGAAATACTGGAAATTGACAATTTCCATTTGAGCTATCTCCGTGAGGTGCTAAAGGCTCAAGTGATACACTGTATCACTAAAAAGGCTCTAACTCTTCGCCCGGGTGTCGGATTTGGGAAAATTTGGTATAGATGGAAATCTTATTGAATTTTCCACATGAAAAAAGTGAAAATATTAAAAATACTGTATGTACAAAAGTGGATTCATCTTTAAAATAAAGCGTCTTAACATTTTTGGGAAAAGTTTTCAAGCTAGAAAAAGTACTGGTATGACAATATCTCCATCTTGAATACATTAATTCTCGAATGAGATGAAGAGTGAGGGGAAGAACATAAACTGAAGTACATACTGAATATGAATAACTGAAACATGATCTCATGTCTGACATTACTGAAGATCTGAATATAACTACTGAACATGCATATCTGATGCATGACTAATAAGCTGACTTCATGCATACTTGATGCATAACTCATAATTGACTCATGAATACATGACTGAATATTTTGATGTACTAAATTTCCCGTAGTAAGAATACATATTTGATACATAATTACATGATTCAACTAATTTATGAATGCATGACTGAATATGCAACGGTACTTAGTACTAAGTTTGCAATGGGGATTTGAGCATGAAATGAATACGAAGTTTGTAATGGTAATTTGTATAGGGAACTGATTAAGTTTAAGAAAACTCTTACATTACTGAAAAGCACTGATGAACCTATGATTATGCTAGAAGTATGCATAAACTGGAACTTGAGAACAAGACTGATGCTGAAATATGATACATAAACTAAATTTCATGAACTAAACTAAGCCTCTGAATATTTGGCCCATATTTGAGGTTGGTACTTTGAGGGTCAACTTATGATTACCCTGTATTCTAAATTAGAGTCCTTATGAGAAGCGAAACTTAATTTAAGACATGAGAGCATTGGGGAATAATGGGGTATCTCCCCCTTGGGACACTATGTCCTTCTAAGAATTCTCACGTTACTAAGATACTGGGGTGTTGTACAGGGCATCCATAAACTAATTCACGACTGAATAACTCATGCTGAAAATCTTAAGCTAAAATGAGAGAAAGAGATCTAAGAATGCATATCATGAGTATGAAGGACCTATAAAGTACCCAAATCTATGCCGAGGGAATTTTCTTGATCAGGGCGAGTCTGAAGAGCATAAAACCTATTCTGATTCTGATCACTAGTGGTACAGGAAGTGAAGCCCTACTGGCAAAAATATTTTCCCTTCTGAGCTCTTAATCTATATTCCTGCAGCCTGCGGGCTTACTTACCACATCTATAACATACCTCGCTGCCTACTTTACATACACCCAGTTTATTCTTACCATACTCTTCTCAAAGTGGATAGGTAAGACTCTTGTTCTTACTACTCTAGGCCTCGAAACTAGGCAACTCATCATGACTGTCATTCCTAAACTTAGGTACTAGTGCACTAGCTGAAGATGCAGTTGGGACTAAAAGCTTAAGAATATACTGAGTACGGCTACCAACTCCTGATTTAGGCTAAGCAAAGATGAAACTAACTTTCCTTGCCCTCTTATTTTACTTTTGCATCATCTTAATATTTTTCTCCTCTATCTTCAGAGCACGAGTCATAAGTTTGGCTAAAGTCATGTTACTATTCAGCATGGCGAATCTACACTCAATAACCACGCTATCATTCACCCCTGACATAAACTTACTCATCTTGATCCTACTATCTACAACCACATGAGGAGCATATCTGGCTAATTAAGTAAAGTTAATAGAATACTCTTTCTCCATCATGGTGCCCTGCCTGTGGTTGATGGATTTTAACACCTTAGCTTCTCTCAGCTCTAGGGGGAAGAACCACTCTAAGAATGTAGTGAAAAAATTATCCCATTCTATAGGTCCTACATCATCTGCCATTTCTAACTTCCACTGCTTGAACCAAGTGTGATCCATATTTTGTAACTTATATATAGCTAGCTCAGCACTTTCAACATTAGTCACCCCTATGATGTCAATTACCTTCTGAATCTAATCTAACAATGCCTGAGGGTCCTCATTGGACTTAGAAGCAAGAAAGGATGGAGGGTTCATTCAAGTGAAGTCGCAAATCCTGGTTGCAGTTGAATTGGGGACTTGGTTAGCTGGAATGATAGTTGGTCATTCATTATAAGTAGCAACTAACTGAGCAAATGTAGTAAATACGGCCCTGAACTATGCATGAGAAACATGATCACCCAAAGGTTCTTCAGGATGAGGGGCTGACTGATTTTCGTTTCTTCTTTTAGGAGGCATGTTCTGTAAAAGAAAGAGAGAAATTGATTAGACAGAGAGATTGGCTTAAAATTATGCTCACTGGCATGACATGACTACTGAAAGAAGGAAAACTATTCCTAAAACACCTTATAGCCTCCTGCAGATAAGTGTGGTGCACAACACACCCATATACAAGACTCTACTAGATATGGATTTCAGATTTCCTAGGATACTATTGAACCTTAGGCTCTGAAACCAAGTTTATAACATCTCAAATCTGGTACCCAAAATGCAACACGTTGCCCATGACCCTGAATGATCACAAGCTAACCCATGACTAATATTTGTACCTAATCAACGCATAATATATGGTATAAATATCAAAACATGTACTAAAAGGCCATAAGGTTTAAATTGGATAAACATCTGCTAAAACTATATCTAAAAATGGTATAACAATACCAAAGCAAACCTGAAATAACTATTTGTTATGCTATAGTTTGAAAGCCTCTAAACTCAACTGAATAAGGAGTTGATGGGACATGTCCCCAACTAACTCCATCTACTGAAATAAATTAAAAACTACAATAGTTATGTAATCATCATGTCCTCAAAGGATGAGGACTCATATCTGACTCTGATTGATGAACTGGGATATTACTGATGCTCCGGAGATCATACTTCTAAACATATGGTATAAGACACCATAGCGCAAATACATCAGTATTTTCAATGTACTGGTTCGTAAGTAAGGTAGGCTCCATGCAATAGGTTCTGATGCATGAATAATACTAACTGACTAACTAACATGAATGTGAGAATCGTGCATGCATACGTAATTGTAACTAAATTAGTGATAGGATTGAATGTTAAGTTCTGACTGCTGAGTTTACTAATTACATGGAATTACTGATATTTGAGGGACTGACACTATGTTATAATACATGAATAGCTATTTCTTATAGTTCTAATTATGAAGAACTAGTCTAGTTGACTGTGTCTAATAGTCCTAAAGCCGAATACTTATAACATGAGTTCTAATAACTAATATAACTAATAACATGAGTGACTGTATCTGACAGCCTTAAATCTGATGGAAATAGCTGAGTTCTATACTGCATCTGAGATCAGTCCTATCTGGTGGGTGATCTCTAAATCTTATATATAATTATTGATTGACCATAGTTGAGATCAGTCCTGTCTAATGGGTGATCCTAGAGTCTTTTTAGAATGATAAGGACTAACTTTATCTGACAGTCCTAAATCTATATAACTGAACAGAATTGACGGTATCTAACACTCTTGATATTTTAATTGAAACTGTGGGATGTATTCGTCTAACCAACATGCCCCATACTAAGCTAACTGAGGTCCAACCTGTAAACCCAGCTGGAAGGGTGTCAGTACCATGCCACTGGTAAAGAAAACTATTGTGGAGCCAGTTCTAATCTAGTGGGTGACCCCTGGGATCAGTCCTGTATATTTAAAATGCGCTAATGGGTGATCCCTAAGTATGTGAGTCCTATCTAATAGGAGACATCTGGTACCTAAGCTGGCTATGTAGTCCTCAAACTTAGGGATTGCTTCAAAGGATCTCAGTCCTATCTAGTGGGTGAGTCCCTGTCCCTAGGATCACTCGGTGCTGAATCCTACTCCCATTTGAAAGATACTGAACTAATTAATTAAGCTGAACTGGTTAACTAAACTGAACTAATACTAGTGGTATTATTTAGCGGAGCTAAACTGAATTTACTGAGTTTCATTGACTGACGGAATATATTGAGTTCTAAGGACTGACTAAAAATACTGAAGCTACTGAGATTAACAGGGAATACTGAGGTTACTGAGATTACTGAGTATTGAGATCACTGAGATTACTGAACTACTCATATTACTGAGATTTGTGAGATTTCCTGAGTCACATGACTGACTGAGTTCTAGAGATCATAGCTTGACTGATGAGATTGTGAAAATATGACATGGCTCTAGACACATAGCTAAATGTTCAGGTACAAGTACCCCCAGGACTCGATGAGAAGAAACTGACATAACATGGCTTACTTGAACACATGACCAACAACACAATTCATAATTCATATATTGAAGCATTTCACAAAATATGTGATATGCATAATCTTGTACATATACATGGGGATTTCATGATATCATACTAGTTGGGCATTGTTCCTTTATCTAGGCATTTAACCAAGCACATGGTAGGCATAGCACATGTAGACAACATTATACAACAATTATTAATCATGATTCATCTCTAATTTATCATCCTAGGGTTTATTCATAGGTTCACATGAATATACATCTATAGAAATAATTCCACATAAAATTGATCATCCAGCATGGATTTGAATTTAATTGATCATTCTCAACATAAACAAAATAAATCCAACATGAAATTCATAAAGAAATCCATAGACTTAAACTTAGAAAAGAGATTCTTGGGCTTCATGGATGAAAGGAGTATATGAGTGAACACTAGGCATACCTTAGCTTATGATTCTACAAAGATAGCCAGAGAGATTCTTAAAATTTGACGGTGAATACCCTTGGAATTTAACCTTATATGAAACCCTCGGGCTTGTTCTTGAGAGTTTTTTATAGTAATTGAGTATAAGTTGCTGGATTATGGCCAAATCTCGTGTTATAATGCTTATATATGATGGGAAATTGACCCTTTTAACCCTAGGAAATGAATTAAATTTCTAACAAAATTTCACGATTTTCATCCTTGGCGCGACGCACCACTATCGCGCCAAGTCACTGGAAAGTGACAAATGGAAAATTGCATGGTGGAATGATGTGGAGCTATTGCGTTACCACCTGGTCTATGACCTGGAAGTTTCGTGCAACGTGCCACTATTGGTTGAGAAACACTGGAAATTGACAATTTCCATTTGAGCTCTCCCCACGAGGCGCTGAAGGCTCAGGTGATACACTGTATCACTAAAAAGGCTCTAACTCTTCTTTCGGGTGTCAGATTTGGGCGAATTTGGTGTCGATGGAAAGCTTATTGAATTTCCCACATGAAAAAAGATGAAAATATTAAAAATACCTTGTGTAAAAAATTTTATTCATCTTTCAAATAAATTTTTCAACATTCTTGGAAAAAAATTTCAAGCTAGGAAAAATATGGGTATTACAATAAATAAGAAGAAAGGGCTTTTAGTTCCAAAATTAGAGGCTCCTTGATAAATGGTTTAGCTAGTGAGATTACTCAATTCTTCAGATCAAGATCTATCTTCTTTGGTGTATAGGTATATGAACCCTTACCAGTAAGTACATTCATAATTTCATCATACTCATTAGTACCATCACTGTTAAAATTCACTATCACAGCTATAAGTGCCTCAAAGTTAAGTCTCTCCTCAATAGGTACTACCAAATCATATTTGTATGTGGTGTCTATCGAAGAAACCACATGCATATCCTTGAACTCTTTCATAGACTGGCATACATTAAAGGTGACTTACTCATCATTGATCCATAACTTTATCTGCCTTTTCTCCACGTCAACCAATGCCTTACCTATAGCTAGGAAAGGCCTTCCCAATATAATTAGGACCTCAAATTTGACCTCATAATAAAGAATTAAATGTCATCTAGAAATATGAAAGATACTACCCTTACCAATACGTAACATAAGATACCATGGGCTTCTTCAAAGTTTGATCCGCCATTAATATTTTCATAGAAGTCAATTTAGGAGGCCCTAATCCCAATTTTTCATAAATAACTGGCGCCATAAAATTAATGCTAGCACCTAAATTACATAAAGCCCATGCAAAATTTTAAAAAAAATAGTATAAGATATAGTGAAACTCTCGAATCTTCCTTCTTTTCAACTGCAGAGCAAGAGACAATGGCACTATAAAAGTGCACATTACAAGAAGGTTCAAAACTCGCTGTCCTCTTCTTTGTCACCAAATCTTTCATGTACTTCGCATAGCCTAACATTTTATCTTGAGCCTCTACTAGAGGGATATTTGTAGACAAATTCTTCAATATTTACATAAGATTTTGATATTTTCCTTCTTCGTCTTTCTTCTTTAATCTCTGAGAAAAATAAGGAGGAGGTCATGGAATAGACTTTAATACTAGTGTAACATCCTTACCTCTTCTATTGTTATTCTTAGCCCTTTTTCCAGCATCTAGAGGCATTTGAGATACGTCCTTAATTACCATAATATTCTCTACGTTTGTCCCATCCATATTATTAGCGACCATGGGATTATGCCTCTTATCATTAAAGACAGCCATAGGAATATCAATAGAAGCCTTACCACTTTGATAGTGATATCTAGATGATGATTGCCATTCTTAGGATTCTTAATGGTGTTGCTTAGAAGTGTACCTGCTGGATGTTAATTTGATGTGGCAGACATCTACCCAAATTATTTCTCAAGATTCTTGATGAAAGTTGCATGAGACTTCACTTTTTGACACAAACCTAAAACATCTACCTCAATTTTCTTAAGGCAACTCTCTTGGATATTCAAATCAATCAAAGCCATTATCTAGCATCTTTATTCTCTTACGAAACATAAATGCCACCCTTGTCCTTGTAGTCCTCTTTCTGCTTTTAGTTTTATCATGGTCTCTACTCATATCTCTATACCTATAATAGTTGTATCCATAATAGTTTTGACTTTGGTTCCCTTTCCAACCTAAAGTTCTAATTATCTTTATTAGACTCTTGGACCTTGGCTCAAAAATCTTCCACCTCTCTATCACGATACTTGGCTTCCTCCTAAGAATTTGAATCATCATATCTAGAAGCCTTATCAAGTGCTCTCACTGTATTAACCTTTTACATTCCTATTACACCAAATTTCTTAGTTTGAAAGCCACTCTTATTCCTTGGTTGTGGAAACTCTTAATCCATTATCTAGTATTCGGTGCTTATTGGAGGTTCTGATTGCTTAAGTACCAGTTGATCTATACGCCTCCTGAGTATGCTACCCTTTGTTGGTTTAGTAATTCAATCTCAAATTTTAGAAGCCTTTTACCATCATAAAATCATAAAGTCTTCACCAATGATAGTTTCCGCTACAACCTTAGTATTATCAATCAAGGTTCTATATAACATCTCAAGCAAGTTTCTTCCAGTAATCCAATAATTTGGCAGGCTTTGTAGCTTCTTCTTGAACCTTAACCATATCTCGTATAGTGCCTATGAATGCAACTGTTGGAAGTTATATATTTTATCTTTCAATTGTAGTATTCTAGAGGGAAGGAAAAATTATTCTAAGAACTAAGTTGTCAGCTTATTCCAAGTAGTGATAGATCTACAGAGCAACTCGCCAAACCACAGAGTAGCTTCCCCTATTAGAGAGAATGGAAATAAACTTTGTTGAATCACTTCTTGACTCACCCCAAGTAAATTATATGAGGTATAGATCTAGAAAAAATTCATAATATGCATGTTTGAATCATCAGTAGGAAGGGAAGTGAACACCTCCTTCAAATTCAATAACTGGATCAGCACACTCATAATATCAAACTTAGTACCTTGAGGCAATTCTTGTGGAATGATTGCACCTATTTCAATTGGCTTGATATACCCTAAATACTCCCCTGGATCATTATAAATTGGCAGATATTGTTGGATAAGATTTTGTCCTTATTTTATCTCACTATGTCCCTCGTATGAAGTGTAGCTAAGAGATCTGTCTCCTCTTTCCTAGCCCTTTCTTCCCTTATTTCTCTATGGGAAGCTATATTCCTAGAATCTTTCTCATCTATTAGCCCAGTAGTGACTTGTTCCACAGCTTCCTAAATATTATGCTGGAGTGGTCGATTTACAATTGTTGGACCATTATGAACTCCTTTGAGCAGGGCTCCTTAAATATGAACTAGCTTTCTCTTCATCCTTTGATTTTGTCTCAGTGTTCACTCAGGTTTAGGATCAAATAAAATTAGCAGATCTACTTCGAGTATTGGGCATACATCGATGTTTTCCCTAGAAATAGTAGAGAAGTAAAATCATCAAACAATGCCAACAGAACAATAAACACAATAATTCAACTCTATAGTTGTATTCCCTAACAACGGTGCCAAAATTTGATATCACCCAAATTACACGTCCTAAAATTATAAAGCAGTCATTGATCAAATATAAAATCCAACTAGGTTGGAGTTGATCACACAGAGAATAGGACTATAGACAATTCAGTATTTATCAAAGTAATTTGAAAATAAGTAAAAAGGAGGGTTTTGTAAAATAAAGTATCAATAGTAACAAGCTTTGATTTGTTGGATTTGTAATCAGTAAGAGACAAACACTAGGATTATAATCCTCATAACTTCATAACTCCATAGGTTTGTTGATCTAGCAGACTATCCCAATGTATTGCATACAAAACCTAACAAGATATGTATCACCTAAATGACTTCTGACCTTGTTGTATACGAATTTCACTCATCTCCTTCCGGACTCATAGCATTGTATTACAATATTTGTAGTCTCTTTTTATGACCAGATGGTACAATTGTGCTTTCAAGACATGATCATGGAAAGCTATTATCTGATATCCTTGAACTTAAATATTATAGATGTGAATTTCCCTTTGCACTCAACATCATATGGTATGGTCGTAACATCAACTCTCGATAGAGTTTCTTTTATCTGAGAGAACTCTGATTGAGTGGTATGAAAGACTAGGTATGACTGTGGTTAGATCTCATGATCATGGTAATTCTCCTTTGATGCCATCTTTGTCCAATCTTAAGCATTTTTCTTTTATAATTCCATAAATCTTGCAAACACAAAACAAAACACATTAAATCCATAATAGTGCCCTTATATTTCATAATATTAGTTGTTTTAAGTGTCGTCAGTTCATCGTACATCAACCAATATATCATATCCATACCAATGTGGTACCCTATCCACCATAAAAAACTATCCTCAGCAATGTGTATAGATATACAAATGCAATCAATAATTATAAGTAATGCAAGAAGGAAAATTGCGAACACCAAATTGAAATCATATGTAAGCAACCGCGATTGAAACAAAACTTACGATTAAGGACAACAAAGTAATAGCAGTCAATAATCACAAGTATGCTTGAAGTTCCAATCACTACTTGCTCAATTGATTAATATCAAATTTAATCATCCATCAAAAATATGTCCAGAGACTAATTCATCAGGTATCCATTTAAGAGAGCACATTCTACTAAAATTGATATCTATACTCTAATTCATCATTTTATTTTATCAGCAAATTTGAATCTCTCTAGTTCTCATTAAACCGGTAATTACTTTTACTATATAATAACCATTTCAATGAAGTAACAACTATGTCTCAAAATTGTTATCCCCTTTAGTTGATTATTTAACTACTCAGCTATATTCAACTTACAATTCTAACTAGGGTTATCCATCTTTGCACATCTTACTTTTTGGAACTTGCAAGACTTAACCTTGGGTTATTAAGTTATATTCACATATCCAATTATCATAATCAACCCTCCTAACCATCTTATATGAAGCATGTCTCTTACTTTAAATGTACACAATATTGATCTCACCCTTTTTTAAGACATTAGAGTCTAGGTTACAAATTAGGTCTCCTAATTATTTTATTAATCTAATTTACACAGTAACTCTATAGTTTATCAATCAAGTCATACAAACAAAAATACCTATCTAGGGATCCACAAAAAAGATAATAATACATAATTATCTTATGATTGTGGTACTTTCAGCTATCAATCTCACCATTTTCCACAAATTTTCATGCCACAAGTATCGAATTAGCAGAGTATAATGATAATACATAATAATACTTAAGCCTAACTGGAATATAAATAGTTTAATTCATCCAAACATCGTGCTTGAAGGCATAAGACATGAAATATCACAACATTACTATCAAAATGAAGTGAATCTAGCCCAAGTCTACTATATATGAAACCATAACCTACTTTGAACAAATATTTTGAAATAATAAATCCATATCAAGGATGTTCATTCCCTTTCTTTAGGCATGATAATGCTCAATAATCTAAGAAATTAGTAGTTATAAGAGTAATTAATTGATTGCTCTTCAAATAAATAGTTTGGGAATTCAAACCCACTAATTTTCCCTTATTCAATCATGCTCTAAAATATTATCCAAAGTTTATTACCCATTATTAAGATATATCACATTCAACCCGTCTTCATTAATGGAGTTTCAAGTGTAAAGATTCTATTTTTATTAAATTCAAAATCCTCAACCATCAACTTCATATTTTAGAGTCACTAATTCTTGCTATGTATTGTTTATTAACAATCTAAAATAAATTTTTGGTGAAAGTACTCATACTCGTAGGCTTATCCCATAATTCGATGAACCTGGGATTTTAAACGATAAGAATTTGACCATAATTCCCCCTTTATAATTATTCTGGAAGATGAACAAATTAAGCAATGATAAAAAAAAAGTAAAAACCTTACTTCAACAAAGGACTTACACCCCAACCATGATCAAATCACCACGCTAGGGATGAGAAAAGAAATTTATAGGAAAGAAACCTATTAAAATTAGCCTTAAATATTGTTTGCTTCCACTGCACTAGTTAAATTACCTCTGTAGTGATACCCTGTAGTGCTTAATTCCTCAACCTAAATATTATTCAGTAAAATGGTCATAACTTTTACTGAGAAGGAAAATTAATGAATGGTCAAATGTTTTAGAAAAAGACTCAAAGATTTTTCATTTGGTGGATATTTTTCCATATAACACATTATATTGTAGGATATATACTCATTTGAAGTTTACCTTAGTTTAAACTTGGCTCAAAACTCAATTGATTCCACACTTTCAATTTTACATCAGGCTAGGGGTAATGTATGATCTTAGTACATGTCCAACGCGCTACCATAATAAATAATTGGTCCTATAACTTATGTTGAAGGAGGTTCTTCTTCTTTTAGCATATATATTTTTTAGTAAGTACAAAACGGGTTGTTATGCGTTTAGGTGGTCTTTTAGGTAGTTATGATCATGCTAGCCAGTTAGGGGGATGTAAAGGTAGATTTCTTCCTTGTATTCCTAGGACCAGTAGATTCTTCTCTTTTAGGAATTTTCCTAGCATAACTAGGCCTCTTGGAATTGGCTATAGATGCTTTAGTCTAGGTTTGGGTAGTTGCTTGCCTTAGGTTGGGTTTTTGGGGCTCGTAATTAGCATGATAGAATTTTTAAGATAAATTCAATAGGATAGTGTCCCATCCTATTGTAGATGACTATAAAATACCTAGGTTGTATAATAGTGGCATGATTATCAATGTAGGTGTTGGCTTGCTCACTCTATTGTAAATTGTTTGAGTTTCATCCTTGGAATGTATGTATTATTGGCCTAAAAACATTATTTTCATCTCTATGAATGGGTTCTTGAACACTTTTAAGGAAATGGGTTTTCTAAAAGAAAAGTGGACTATCTAGTCTTGGTTAAAGTATGGGAACATGGTTTATATTGCTATTAACATATTTAGTTTTATTTGAGTCTATCACTAATTTTTTGTTTATTATATATTTAGTCCTAGTTTGAGTCTTATTTATGGATATGATTGGAGGATGAGTGTACGGTATATTTACTACTATATGGGCTTACTTTAACATTGCATGTTATTGTATTGAGTTCATGTTTAGTATTGTTCCTTTTTTGTACCCACCATACTTTTGGGGGCTTGCTTGGGTTGGTTTTCATTGTGTGTACCTTCTGGCTTATGGGGTCCAATTACGTTATAGCTAAATTCTTATTTTTGTGCTTTAAATTATTTATACCTTGATTCTTACATTTTCCTAGTTATAACTTATTATTTTCCTCTAGCCCTTATTTAATTAACTTTAGTATACATTTGCTCATATTAGGTTTTACTTTATTTAAATTTAGTTGCCCTATGATTCCTATTAAGTACTGCATGTTTTGATACTCATACTGCACTTGTATATCTTTTTTCCTAATGTAGATCCTAGTATGAGTAATCATCATTGATGTTAAATTTGAGTGGAGCAATTGATTAGAGACTAGTGTAATCTTTGAGCATCCAGAGCTGATCATTCTCCTTTTGTATTTGCATTAGCCTCATTTTGTATCCTTTTAAGACTACTTTATATTTTACACTTGTCTAGTACTCATTATGTATAGTGTCTCTTTTAGTAGATTTACTAAGTCTTGGAGGATAATATACCTTCTTATAATGGTATATTTTGCAAATTTTAAGTGCAACTATTAGTGACATTTGATGAGTGTTGTGCTTATTCTCAGGAGATTAACTCAAAAGCATGGAAAGTTCAGAAAGTCAGGAATATGGAACTTCGCAACAGGCTAATCGGCTGACCGTTGAAGTTTTAATGGATCGTTGGACTTCCCGTTGCCCTTAAGAAAAATTAAAGAATCCTTGGATATGGATGATAGATCAAGGAACGGAGCATCAAGTATGTGATAGTCCATCGCCTTATTCGTTAGAGATAACCAAAAAGTGGGTAAAATTTGTTAAATAGGGACTAAAGGTGTGATGAGCCATCGGTCTGCCGATGGACCATCACCTAGGTCGTTGCCTCAGCGATGCAAAAGTAAATCACTGGACTATCAGCGGTGGTTCAGCTGATGAAACATTGCAGTCGCGACAAACCATCTGGCAAATCGTCGGCATTGATGTAGTAGCCCAAATTTAAATTTTAAATTTTAACTTTTTGGGAACCTATAAATACCCAGTTTACAGTTTGAAGAGGTATGTTTGGCTATTTTAAACTTTGTAACATAAGATTGCCTAGAAACAACTTCAGAGCTGAAGCGTACACTATTTTCCTTGGAATTTTGAATTGGAAAATTTGGATTCTCTTTGGATTATAAGTTAAATTTGCAATATTTATGAAATTAATGTTTTCATTTGTTTCTTAAACATGTGTGGCTAAAGCTCCAATAACTAGGGTTATAGGAGCCATGGTGTAATTCAATTCTAGGGTTGTGGGAATGATAAATCTATGTTAACATTGCAATTATATCACTTTCTTTTTAGTTTTATGATTTCTCTTGGTTGCAAAATTGAGGAGTGTGCCCTTAAACATAACTTTCTTGAACAAAGAAGTTAATGTTGGGAAAAGAGAATAGTGAAAAAGACATTAGAGATTTACCCTCTAATCTCAAGATTGATGCATTAACCGGATTAATCTCTTGGGGAATCATTTTTGTAATAACCCATGGCTTTAAGTTTGAATGAATAAAAGTGAACCATCTTTGAAGATTGAAAAACACTAGGATGAGAAATCCTATGTAAACTTCTCTATAATTGCAATTGTTAATAAGAGATTGTAAAATCCATAACCGTGAGAATTGAAACATCTTAGTGAATATGACCCTAGTTTTCTATTTCTCATTTGTTCGCACATTGAAAAGAAAATATTGGTATTTTCTAAACTAAAATTACTAAAGTAGTATTTTAACAAAAAAAACCATTATTCATTGGAAACTTATGATTAAAACTTTATTAATAAACATAAAACTTAGTTAATGCCTTATTCACAAATAGGATTCGACCCCAACCTTAATTGGGTTATATATTTGAAGACGACTGGTTACACTCTTTTTGGGGAGTTATACTTTGGGCATATCATAATTTGGCATTATTGCCAGGGAATACGATTGTCAATTAAGCTTTTGTGCATTAATTGACTCTTACTCTTAGTTAAGTTTCCTAATTTTATATTTATTTATCATTTTAGTATTTGCAGATTATTAATTGTGTATGCCACAAACCCATCAGTCAAGTGAACCTTTATTACATTATGATCCAAAACTTTAAAAAACATTGAGGGGGAATATGGAAACAGAATAAGAGGCTAAAAATTGGCGGTACTGACCAACACAAAAGTCAACTAATAAAATACTGAAGTATACAGATATGCACCGAATGTGGATAATGATGATTTGAGAGATGATAAGTTGGTTGACCCAATGAACAAACGACGGGCTGATAATATTGCATAGGCCAATTAAAATCATCAAGCATGAGGTAGAGGGCACCAACAACTTGTGGTGCAATTTGCCATGGATGATGATGATGCTAATTTAGATGGAGATAGGGCTACTGGAGCAATTGTGCCACCTCTATTAGCTCCTGGGGTGAATTTCAACTTTACCAGCATAATGATTCAACTTGAAAGAGTTGTTTGGTAGATTACCTGGTGATGATCCTAATATGCACTTAATGAATTTTATAAACATCTACAAGTTATTTGACTATCCTGGAGTAGGTCAGACTATAATTCATCTGAGGCTATTTCCATTGTCTATGTCTGGGGAGAAAACTCTATGACTGACTGAACTGGCAACCAATTCCATAACAAACTGGAGGCAACTGAAAGGAGCTTTCCTAGAAAGGTTCTTTCTGCCTTCTAGAATGTTATAGTTCGGGATGAAAATAGTAATTTTGGGCAACTTCCAAATGAAGCCCATCATGAAACATGGTTGAAACATAAGAAAAGATTGATTCAATGCTAAAATCATAAATTATAGGATGAGCACTTAATTGAGACCTTTTATTGGGCTTAAAGACAAAGACAAAGCCAATAATAGACAATGTAGTAGGAGGAGCTTTTATGGATTGCACATTTATTCAGGCTACAGATATTCTGAATTGGATAACAAAGACAAGTAGAGCTTGGAATACCAGGGATATTGAGATAAACAATACTTTTTAGTTGGGATGTTGGTGGATCAACACCAAAGAGAAGAGAAGAATGACAAGGATATGGCCCATATAAAGACACAAATGGATTTTCTCACCAAGAATTTGCGTTAAGTAAGGTAGAAGATTTCTATGAAAGCTGTGATGGATAAATTACTAAAAGAAGTGGAGTCAACTAATGCAAATGTCAAACAAATGAGAGGTGATCTATTTACCATGAGTCAATTAGTCTATTCTCACTCTAGTTCTACTAAGCATTTGTATCAGCAAATGAACCAGCAATCAACTACATTGAATTATAGGAAAAGCAATATGCTACCTAGTGATAAGGTTAAAAATCCAAAAAATGGTGGTTTATGTATGTCCATAACCATTAGGAGTGGTAAGATATTATCAAAACCATGTCTGGTAGTACATATATAAGTTGATAATAGGGTGTTAGATGATGAGGTAAATGATACTAAACCAGATGAGTCAAAGAAGCTAGGAGATTTGGAGGAGAAGGAAGGAAAATTATTAGAACCATCTAAGTTAAAAAGTGTTATAGACTTGCAGCATGAAAAATGAAAGGAGGTGGATGCTTCTTTAATAAAAATGCCTAGGGTACTACCTCTATTCCAACATAGGTTAAAAAACAATATAGACGAGGGCAAGTTCAGCGATTTCATGGCTATGTTAAAGCAACTGTCAATAAATATAACTTTGGTTAAGGCTTTAAAGTAAATGCCTGGGTATGCTGGAGCATTCACTATACTGTGTATTATTAGAGAATTTACCATACTATGTATGATTAGAGTATTTAGCTTTACTAAAGTGCTTTGTGGTCAAAGGGAAAGTTTTAATCTAATGCCATTTGCAGTTTATCAACAACTAGATTAACGAACCCCTAAACCGACTTCTATGTGCTTATTGATGGAGAATCAATCAGTAAAAAGATCAATTGGTATTATCTATGTTGTGCTATTGAAAGTGGAAAATTTTATATTCCCTACATAAATTGTAATCCTAGATTGCAAAGTAAATTTGGAAGTGTCCATAATATTAGGTAGGCCATTTTTAACAATTGTAAAGTGTTAGTTGGTATGGAGCAGAAATGAGATAAAATTTAGGCTCGATGATGAAGAAGTTAATTTTGATATTTTCCAGTCTATGAAGCAATTAAAGAATATAAATGTAGTTTCGGTTATTGACATTGGTGATGAAGTTGATCTAGTGTCACCAGTTGAAGAGAGATTTGCTGTTGAAAACTCGGTTACAGTCTTAATAAACTTTTATATCAAAGGAATTAAAGAGTATAATGTGACTATGTGCACTTTGACTGAAATGGGATCATATTCATATGATCCTAATAATCTAGACTTGGACCTAAAAATTAGACCAACAATACTTGCAAAACCTTCCATTAAAGAACTATCAGTGTTAGAGTTGAATGAGCTATCAGGTCATCTTCGGTATGTGTTCTTAGGAGAAAGCAATAATTTACCAATGATTATTGCTGTTGATTTGGTGTAGCATCAGGTTGAAGCTATTGTATAAGTATTGACAAGATACAACAGGGCTATAGGGTGGACTATTATCGATATCATAGGCATTCTACAAGGTAAATGTTCTCACAAACATACAGTTAGAGAAAGATTCTACACCCTCTATTCAACATCAAAGGAGGCTAAACCCAGCTATGCAAGAGGTAATGAAGAAGGAGATAGTTAAATAACTTGGTGTAGGAGTGATGTATCTAATATTAGATAGCAAATAAGTGAGTCCTATCCAATGTGTCCAAAAAAAGGAGAAATAACTGCGGTGGCAAATAATAAGAATGGATTAATCCCTCCTAGACATGTGATCGAGTGGAGAGTGTGTATGGATTATCAAAAGTTGAACTCGTGGACACTTCAAGATCTCTTCCTCCTTCCTTTTATGGATCATATGATCGATAGGTTAGCTGGAAGGGGATGGTAGTGCTTTCTGGATGGTTACTCTGAGTAAAACCAAATATCTATAGCACTAATATTTAGGATCCTCTACATTTAGGATATGTACTATCAAATATATGCTATTTGGGATATGTAATGCTTTAGCTATGTTTCAGAGGTGCATGATATCAATCTTCTTTTACGTAGTTGAGGACACCTTAGAGGTGTTCATGAATGATCACTTCAATAAGGAAAAACATGTACTTTCTACAGAAAGTTCATCAAAGATTTTTCCAAAATTGCAAATCCTCTATACAAGTTGTTGGAAAAAGAGGTGAATGAATAGTACTTGAAGGCATTCAATTGTCTCAAGGATAATTAAGTGGAGGGACTTATTATGATTGCACCTAATTGGTCCAAACTCTTTAAAATAATATGTGATGCAAGTGGGGTAAGATCTTGGTGTAGTACTTGGGTAGAAGAAGAAGAAATTGTTCTAGCCGATATATTCTGGAAGTAAGGCCTTGAATGGAGCACTGGAAAATTATATGATCACAGAATAGGAGTTACTTTCTATAGTCTATGCTTTTGAAAAGATTAGAGCATATATGTTGGGTACTAAAGTGGTGGGTTCACATAGATCATTCGGCATTTCTCTACTTAGTGGCGAAGCAATATTCCAAACCACAACTGATTAGATGGGTGTTGTTGTTATAGGAGTTTGATTTTGAAGTAAAAGACAAAAAATGTTATGAAAACCAAGTGGTCAACCACTTATCCAGGATGGTAAATAAAGGGACTAGAAAGATGAAATAGAGATTGATAATGCATTCCTAGATGAAAAATTCCTTAGAGAAACTTTTGACCTAGTTCCACGGTTTGAGGATTTGGTAAACTACCTTATGAGTGATATTATTCCAGAGGACTTCAGTTATCAGTACAGAAAGAGGTTCCTTCATGATATGAATAGGTATTTCTTGGATGTGCCTCATTTGTTTTGTTCGTGCAGATATATAATTCATAGGTGTGTCCCTAAAGTGCAAATGCTTAAGATACTACAAATGTTTCACTGATCCCCGATGGTAGGACATCATATAGGTGACCACACTGCCTAAAAAAATTTATAGAGTGGGTATTATTAGACAACCATATTCAAGAATATCTATAAGTTTGTGAAATCGTGTGATTAATGTTAGCAGTAAGGATCAACTTCTAAGCATCAAAAATGTCGATGTCAACCATGCTAGAGATTAAATTATTTGATGTATGGAGCATCCAATTTATAGGCCCCTTCGTGAGCTCATATGGCTGTAAGTATACTCTAGTTTTTGTAGATTATGTCTTCAAATAGGTTGAAGCTTTGGTGTTAGCTTACAATAAGGAAAAAGGAGTAGTAATGTTCTTAAGAAAGTACATGTTCTCCCAATTTGGTACTTCAAGGAAAATCATTAGTGATAGGGGTTATATTTTTGCAACAAGGTGTTCAGAGCTTCGTTAGCAAAGTATGGTGTTAAGAAACATAAATTGCTACTCCTTATCACCCTCCACGACAAGTAGGCAGGTTGAAGTGTCTAATAGAGAGATAAAAATAATCCTAGCTAAGTTTGTAAATACTAATCATAGTGATTTGTCAAGGAAGCTTGATGATGCTCTCTAGGTTTACCGCACTGCCTTCAAAACTCCAATAGTTATGCCACCATATCAATTAGTATTTGGTATGGCAAGTCACCTTGCAGTTGAATTGGAGCATAAGGTATTGTGGGCGGTTAAATATCTAAATTTGAATTGGAAAGAAGATGTTGAGTTAAGACTAGATCAGTTGAACGAAATGCATAAGTTCTGTCTTCAGGAATATGAAAGATCCAGCCTATACAAGGAAAGAATAATGCTATATCATGACTAGAGGATTGAAAAAAGAGAGTTTTATGTTGGTTATTGGGTCTTACTATTCTACTAAAGATTCTAATTGTTCCTAAAAAAGCTGAAGTCAAAATGGCCTTGTCCATTCAAGATAACTCAAGTGTTTGTATCTATAGCAGTGGAGCTTAAAATAGAGATGGTAAGATTTTCAAAGTTAATGGTCACCTTATCAAATAATACCTTGTTCATAAGAAGAAACTAGAATGGTAATGTCAGTCTATCATGATGAAATCAGAGTAATCAAGATAATTGGGTCGTGTCCGACGTTAAATCAGGTGCTAGTGGAAGGAAACCCACAATGAGTTGTAAAACCATGTAGTTAGTTATGTTTGATTAATTAAAAAGTGTAATCTATATTTTGAGTGTGAAGGAGTTGAAATATCAAGGATTTGAGAACTGGGTGTTCTAATAAATAGAGACAGGAGTAGCAATAGGTCATAATCCAACTGATAAATTGTCGTTGCAGCCGTCCCAAGTGGGCCAGGGTGAGCTGGTTACAGAATTAGTTGTGATGGTAGTTGCAACGAATCATTTCCAGCTTAATGGACCACCAACCTAACTATCATGAATCAAAGAATCCTGCAACTTTCTAGTAAGAGATGATGGTTGCAATGATGGGCCATCACTTTTATGATGGACCATCGGTGGACCCATCACAATCAGTCCATTGTCATATATAATAACCCATAATATAATAACCCAATTCGAGTTGGAATTAGTCATCAAATCTTATGAGTGTTAATAGCTACTAAAGATATATCCGTAATGTAAACAAAATGAAATACATATATTAAAATTTGGGGGGTGTATGGTTTGGAAGGGTTGTTTTACCAAACAACTCAAACTACCAACTAAAGGCAACAAATGTGGATAGGATTTCAATATGAGATAAATCTTCAGATTATGTCTTCTTAGGTGCACATAATATATGGGTTCATGATAATCAAATGAAAATGCTAATTAATGACTATGCGGATAGGCTAGGTTAGGGGTTTTGATGCTAGCTTTTCAATAAAGCACCACAAATATCACTCATGGATCCTTTAAGATACCCCATGGGTGTGACAAACACATCCATCCAAAGCCTCAATTGGGCATCCCTATTTCTAGGAAGATGCGCAATACCTAGCTAATTCTCAATCCACCCTTATTTCTAAGATAATGAAAAGGGAATAACCTATATCTAACTATTGTTCACTAATACTTTGTCACTTATATCGCTCCTTCAAGTATGATATAGGATCCATAAGCATACTCGCATCCCTCATTCAAGAATGATATGGTATTTTGGGAATTTTGGGTTTTCACCCAAAAATTCCCACTCAACAAGCAGGCATTAGTAAAACCCACTATCATCAACCAATATGCTACACTTAATAATCAAAACCCACACATAATTGAACTCTATTTCAACATAATACCAAGATAGATGTTTAGCTACTCATGAAGTCTAAGGAAAGAAATATACGAAAATGGTCATTCAAAGCTTCCATTGAAGATGCAGGCAAGAGTATTCTTCAATTTAACATCAATTATAACTAAACTCAACTGAAAAATTAAACAAAATATTCTTCACCAAATTAGTAGGGTTTTACAAAGAAAAAACTTCAAATCCTAGTGGGAGATATCCAAAAATTCAAAGGGTTTTTTGGCCTATAGATGATTGGAAACACCTATGGAAATGACAAATCTGCCCCTGGGCTATTTTCCGCTCACTCGCGATCACTAGAGTTGGATCGCAATCATGGCTCCTGTGATCTTGGTGATACCATCGCGATCACCATCGTGAGTTGTCGCAATCGCAACCCTCAGACCACGATCTTGGTAACTGAGTGTCAATTCGTGCATATGCTTTTTCCATCTTTTGCACTAGCTCTTCCCTTTTTGATTTCTTTTAAGCTTATTTCACTTATTTTCTTCCCATTACCTATATACCTAAAAAAACATGGGAATTAGTACATTCAAATGACAAATTCATCTCATTAACACCTTTAAATCATAGTAGTGTGCACGAATTTAAGTGTCCGTGAGTGGTAAATTTGTCACTCATAAACACCCCAACTTAGACCTTTGCTTGTCCTCAAGCAATATTATGTTTTACTCAATGATTCCATGTAATTTTAAGCCCACTTAAATGACTAAATGATGAAAATAACTTCAATCTTGATTAGCACCAATAAGTAGCTCTCAAACATAGACAAATCTATTCTCATGACTCCTCTAAACATGAAATACAATTTTTAAGGATGAAAAAGACTTTAAAGAAACGTCAATGCAACAATCACCAACTCTCTAGAAGTGACTCCCAATCGATAGCAACTCAACAATACTCCTTTGCCTCATTTTTTAGAAGATGACAATTTTACCTACCTCAATTAGTCTACATGCCTCTTCACGATAAGGAAATCCTATATACCAAATTATTTATTATGCAACAAAGGATTTAAGTGAAAACACTCACTCTCACAAAGACTTTCTTAATGCTAACAAGTACCATACCATATGCTTTCCCTTATTTTCTATCGCCACTATAATGAATGCACTTGGTTGGAGATCTTAAAGAGCTTTCTCGATCTTGTAACATAGGTTTGGGAAAATATATGATATCATTTCGGTACAAAGTGACTAAACCCTCCTTAAACATCTACATAACATTATTTAACCAAATTTTTGACCATGGGCCACTTTATTTGTTTCCAAAATTCACACATGCCTACTTTTGCTACCTTGATTTACTTATCTCCTTGAAAGCATTTTCTTTTGGACTATTTCTTTTGTAATCTATGTTATTCCTTCTTTTGATGAATCCTTTATTTTCACTTTTTCACTTTCTCTTTTTGCTTAGATTTTTAGGCATCCATTTACAACATCATAGCCGACAGTCACTTCTTCAAAAACTTACCACCCTAACTTAGGCATTTGGCCTCAAGTTTCATTTTCCAAGTTCAAGGAGGGTAGGGTTCAAAAGAGGGATACACTTTAAATGGCTTAAGGCTTGTATTGTGGTTGCCAAATAAAGGCTTGAAGGCTCAAAAAGGGCAACTACAGACACTATTTTGTGTATAGGTAGGCTATTTAGGCTGAAGTGGGTTCCTATGTTCATAAAGAGGGCCTAAGACCATTTCACCAACCACACATAATCACAATTATCCTTGAAAGACTAACATGGAAAGCTCTAGATGATACAAGTATGCATGAGTGATACATAATAACGCTTGCCACACATGGTATGCAAGCATTTTAATGTAGCTCAATTGCATTTCCTACTAAAGACAAAAGGAAGTGTTTACCATATACTGCAAACTAAAGACTTTGAGTCACAAAAAAAGGTAAAGTATTGTCAAAAAAATGTTCATGTCCATTCCTTTGGCTTTCAATTATTTTTGGATGAAGTGGGGTGTTTGTTTCGCATTTACAGCACACAAAATATTTTACTAATGGAACCAAACTAAGTTGTCGTCTTATATTTCATCTCTCATGAGGGAAAACAATATGGCTACTCATACTTCACCATAGGTATAAAAGATATCCCAAAACACCAATGCTACGGGTACTTAGACTTCCCCTGCATCTATGGCATAAAACCCAATCACGACGATTGCCCTTAATAATGTTGTTACTCTATCTATCATAGGGTAAAGCTCATCCGACATCATCATAAGAAAAATACAGATAAAATAAAAATATAAGAATGAAACAAGAAACTAATCCATAAAATTTGGGCACCATCAGAGTGCCTGAATATTACAACCCGTAATAAAGATAAAATCATCCAAATCAACATAAAACATCCTTAAATATCTCAATAGTATAGATCAAATGAATGAATTTAGAGATAGGCATCGTTGTCATATGACTATTGTGATAGAAGTGACATTCATACCAACAAGGACCCCATAAATGGCGCTATCATCCAGCGGATACCAAGCGGTTATGAAAGGACAAGGATTCTCTAGCACTTTTTCAAATCAAATACCTCTCTTAGGGAACAACTTGGTTTTGGGGAGGTTGGTGTAGTACTGAGAGTGGTATTTTATGTCCATGAACCAAGTTTGGTCATAATCTTTCATTGTGAGCCTTCAAAACCTGAGAATCACACAATAGCATGAATTATCAACATTTACATGTGAAAACTATGCTATGTTATTAAATTAAACTAATGGGATGGTGCCTTTGGAATTTTTAGGTAAGAAATGTACTTGGTAGATTTTCGGTCCAGGCTGGAAAACAACCTCAGTTAGTGCGATAGCGTACCACTAAGTTGCTATCGCGCTCATGTAATCACGGGCCACTAAGTCATAATCACGCTAAAATAATCACAAGCTAGTGACTGTGATCATAGTAACTAAGGCTTGATCGATCAAAATTTGCAAAAGCTCAATTTGTCCAATTTCAATCCAAATTTGTGCTCCACATCATAGATTTTACCTTATGAACATAAAACTTATCCCCTAGATGTTCGATCATACCCTTAAGACCTAGAAAATCTAATATGAATTTGTTTGGGCATTTGATCAAGCATTTAGTGTGTACACACTATTTCTATCAAATTTGAACAAAATTAAGGTAATTAAGACTTCCCCATTAATGCACACACCAACTACAACAGCTAAGCACACCAACAAACATATTTAAGCACAAATTTAACATGCAAATCATAGGTTTAGTCCTTTCCTAAGACATGGGTTCAAAGGTCAACAAATACGTATACAAGGGGAACTTAAACCACATACACGATTGAGGAAGCAAGGTGGATGTTGATGCACAACTTGGATGCCCAAAACTCAACAAAAATTAGTTGTAATTTGAGAGAAAATTGGAAATAATTGTGTGAGGAAATGGCCGACTGTTCAGTTTTTAAAACTAACTTGACCGTGATAACAGTTCGAGTTCTCAATCATAGTCATATGGATAGTACGATCGCGTCACACGTATACCGCAATCACGAATACTAAGGACAAATTTGATCCCCTTCTTTCCCCTGTTCAGTCCACTACTCAAATGCACCAGACTTTTCTTTTCTCAACCTTATTTAACATACTTCATAGTACCTCAATTCCATGGATTAATCATAAACAAAAATGGAACCTATTCTAATAATCTAAATTCAATAGATAAGTGCAACTTTTGTGGAATTGATGGGTTGCCTCCCATATAGCAACTAATTTATTATTCTGGCACAACGTTCTTCAATTTTCAAGGTGGATTATTTCCTCGTCCACCACATTAATGACGGACAACAGTTGTAGTTCCATGGGTTGTTTTTTGGTCTTACATACTTGAAAGGAAACTTCATTATGTTGGACCCAAAATTTCATTCCTCCTAACTCCATATCAATAATAGATCTTCTGATTGTAAGGAAATATCGGGGAAAAATAGCAGGTATCTGTTGGTCAATTTCACAATCAAGCATAATTAAATCCACTGAATCAATTAAGAGATCCACCTTCACCAAAACATCAAACAAAACTACAACTGGTAAGTTGGTAGACTGGTCTATCATTAAAAGCCTCATTGTTGTTGGAGTAGAAGTACCCAACCTAAGTTTCTGATAGATTGCATATGGCTTGAAATTGATGCTTGCACCAAGGTCACGCAAGGATTTATCAAACTTGTTTGTTCCTATGGTGCAAGGGATTGTAAAGGCCCCGAGATCCACTTTTTTCAGCTATAGCACTAGTCATGATAACATTATTCCCATAGGTAGCTTTAATAGTTTCATAATCAATAAGATATTTCTTTGACATAAAATTCTTTATAAAATTAGCATATCATAGAAGCTCTTGAATGGCCTCTAGCAATGAGATATTAATTGAAAGATTGCTAAGCTTAGAAAAGAACATCTTGAATTTGGCATTGTCCTCCTTCTTTTTTAGTCGTTGAGGGAATGAAGCAAGAACTTTCATGGTAGTCGATGGATCACTTTATGTTTAATTATTCTCAACTACCTTAGGATGTCTCTCTATCAACCATTTCTTAAACTATCATTCGTTCTTTTTCATCCCTTTCTTATGACTTTTAAACCTCCTCATTTGAATCAACCACAAGTTTCTTATTCATATTTGTTTGTTTAACATTGGTCTCTTTTCCAACTTCACTAATATTATCCCTGAGGGTCTTTCTACTCCTAGTGACGATTGCCAATACTTGGGCATCAATTTTTGGGTTCATAATAGTATCACTAGAAGGACTCATTTTTGTCTAAAATTAAGTTGAGTAAAGATTTAGCCAATTTGAGTCTCTACTTGTTTGAAAGAAGTGGAGTGTGATACAACTATTTGGTTGATTTTCAAAAACTTGCCTTTCAATTCTTTAACCATCTTGAATTTTTGGAATCAACAAAATTGGATTCCTTTCCTTTTACTCGGTCAGGGGGAACATATCAATAATACTCTCTTTCCTTGTCCCTCTAATCAAGATCTTTATCCCTATCATGTCATTCTTGTTCTCTCTCATAGTTGGTCCAACCTTTGTTCCCACCTTGACTTTGATAAGCCGGGTGGGAACCCACCAGATAGTTAGCTAAATATCTAATTTCTTCATCAAATCTCTTGGCCGCAACATATGAATTGCCTCTTTTTTTACATCCCCATATAGCTCTAGTATGCTCTCCTTAAGAGTGACACTATCATATGACAATAAGCAATTTTTTACTCCAACAATTTTAGCTCCTTAAGTTGGTTTTTTAGAATTATTTTAGTCTCACACCACCCATAACTAAGTTGCTAGGTGTTCCACGCTGCAAAGTTTTCATTCAACTCTATTATATATAGCAAATATCCAAGCCAAACCTATCAACCTCTTAAATAAGCTTATAATTGTTGGGGACAAGGTCTGTTACTATTTCCAATAGTCTATCCTTGTGCTCAGACACTACATTTGCCACACTCTTGCAATAATACATCATACCAAAAGGAAAAGGATCAATAAATAAGGAGTCATCAAAACTCTACACTTTCTCTAGCCAGGTTGTCATCTCAAGAAGAGTACAAAACAAAACAAACAATAGAAAAGAAAATAAAACCCAATAACTCCAACAACTTCAATCAAGAATTCTAAGATTGTATTTCCTAGTAATGACACACAAATTTAATAACACCTAAAATACACCTTTAATTGAAGGATGAAGTGATCGTCGTAAAATTTAGTAACCCAACTATGTTTGGGCCGATCCCACAAGGAATAGATCAAAAATCCTTCTTGAACTTGTTGAAATCACTAGTAAATGTGGAGAAGTAAAAAGGGGGGATTTTTAGTAACTATCTAAAAGTAACAAGTCTTGGTTGGTTTTGGTTGTAAATAATCTAAGACGAATACTAGGCTTGTGATCCCCCTGGATTCTCAACTCAGTAGACTTATCGTACACTATTAAATTATTATAATAATTTGAATGCAGAGTCGATAAGTTATGTACCATCAAAATTCTTTTGGATGAGCTGACAGATTACGCCCTTTACTTTTTGAGTCTCAAGATGTCGCCTTACTAATCCTTATCTTGATCCTAGTTAACTATTACCTTTTGAGTCTTACTTTATTTGATTATAGATAACCATCTTACGTAGATAAGACCTATTAGTGTGGATAAATATTTAATCTTTAAATTACTATTGTGATCTTCTTTTCTTAGTCACTACTCCTCTTTTGGGGTAAGTAACTATAATCTAGGTGGGACGTTAACATTGGACACTGCTAAGAAATCAATAAGAATGAAGAAAACCCAATACATGCAATAATTTTTATCTAGAATGACTTGAAACTTCCCCTACCTGGTTAATCTGTCAGGTTCCCATAATCCTAGCTAGGGGAATTAGTTTTTCATAGTTATGAGATCAATCATGGAATCCACAAAAAAATTACAAAATCAATTTCACAATAATAAGAGAAGAAATTCCAAAGTATTAAATTGAGTAACAAACCAAAAACAAACTAAGAACAATGAGAGTATAAGATAGCCCCTAAGGGCATACCCCTAAATATGTCAATGTATGAATTGATGAATGAATGCAAAGCCTAAAGGGTATTTATAAATTACAAGAAACACTATAATTAAAATCCTAACTAAAATAGTAAACCTTAATTACCCATACATAATAGGACATAAAAACGTCACAGAAGTGTAATTAGGCTACATAAAAACCAAGGAAATGATTTTGTAATGATCCAAAAAAGCTGAGTCAGTGGCCACTTGCACCCTACAGTTGCTCCCTAACCCTCAAAGTAGGTAGTACCTGTACCCAACAAGGTGGGCGCAGCTGCGGACCATAGGTACAAGTCCTACACCTTAGCTCTCTGGATTTCGACCTTCGACCCTTACTTTGCCTACACAAGGATCGTATGTGCTACTTGCGGTTTGCAAGTTAACTTAGCAATTGAGAAAGTCCACACCATAAGATAGATAATTGAAGTATCTTTCCAATGATTCCAACTTTTCCTCAATCCAGTAGCGGGGTGATAATTTATGGCCAAATTACTAAAGCACTGTCAACTCTCGAAATCTTTAACTCTGGCACTTGTAACCAAGCATCAAACCTTCAACTTCAATTGCATGCTTTGGTCATGTATAATCAAGAAAGTGTCAATAATACCCAATAATGATAAATTAAGCAGCTGAAAGCATCACTTTTCATCTTTTTAACAAATTTGGCATCCAAAACCTAATTTCCTACAAAACACATCAAATCTAACAAAATATCCTTATGTACATGCATATTATTATTGTTTCAAGCATCGAAAATTCTATATTTCTATATAACATATGTATATATATGTATATATCTATGTATATATGTATATATATATATATGTATATTTATATATATATGTATATTTATATATGTATGTATATTTATATATGTATGTATATTTGGTACTAGACAAAATAGATTGATGAAGATGATTGTTAATTAAAACCATAAATCGAGACCAGTTCAGTGTATACAAGTACTCCTAAACCCCTTACAGTCCCCTTCATTTGTGAAATATTATGCCAGAGAAGAGAGGTCACCGTAGGTCCATCCTTTATAAAAGTCAAGCTGGAGAAAGTGTATACACTACGTTACTTTATGGTACTTGGATTGGTTATGATATTATAGATTCAGTTTGAATTTATCCTAGAATGTCCATTTCCTATCATCATTATGTGGCTATATCTAGAAGTCTTATGAGGGATACATAGGTATAGCTGATGAGTATTTCTTGTGGTATGATATGTGCTGATTGGACCTTCTTAGTTATGGGGCTTTATTTAGGTATTATTTGTTTGGGAAAGATAGTTACTGTATTATGAAATTATTATGATTTGTTTGTGACAGGTTGATTACTTTATTGGTACTTATATTTGAGGTATGATTCTGATTTCTTTATCTTACGGTAATTTTATTACACATGATTATCCCATGGTTAGGCATTCTGGTTTTAAACCCTAATTATGTTAGCACTAGTTTCAACTAAGCTTAGAAGGACTTAAGATGTGAGTATTACTACTTTAGGTTGTACCTTTCTATTATCCTTGTTTATGTACGTACATTTATATATGTAGTTATTGTATTGTCGTATATCCCTCCCTTCCTTCATGTGTTCATGTTGTATATCCATTTCTTGGCCTTGCATATTATTATACATCCTACATCTTATTTTTATTTGTATATGGTCTAGTGGTATATGCTATATTTCTTAGGTTCCTAAGTATGGCAAGAATATGATAGTTTATTCTCATTACCTTCTTAGCTTTACTATTTTAGTTCCCTAGATATTTGAGTGTAGTTGACATTCTTGCTTCCATATTATGTATACTTGCATTATCTTTGGAGCCCCACTAGAGGTTGCCTACTGAGTATCACGTGTTTGGTGCTCATACTACACTTCTGTAGCCTTCAAATTATACAATAGGTTCTCGTCGTTGTTGTATACGACATGCAAAGAAGTTATGGTTCTGATACATATGGTGAGTTCATTGTATTTAGAGTATTGTTATTTTACCTCCTAAGTACTAGACTAATCAATCTATTGTATTCAGAGATGGGTTGTATCAGTATATTCATTCAGTACCTCATTTTTTAATGCTATTACATTAGAAGCTCTTGTATGGATTCCACTAGGTTTTTGGACTATCTTGTGTCTTTTATCCTTTAGTTATATGTATTTTTCATTCTTCCTATGTTTCTCTTGGTAGTCCATTACTATTAGTTCTAGACTATAAGTTTTATTACCTACTAGTGGTCTATAGTAGTTGCCATCATGACCTGAGAAATCAGGTCATGACAATGAGTCACCGTCATCATATACTGGTGTATCACTAGTGGGAGCACCCCCAACTACATCCTGAATCTCTAAGCCTCTAGAAGGGGTTACAAGTTGCATAGATCTTTTATCAATGTCATGTCTGCAACCTTTTTTCATTGAATCAGTTAGTCCACAACATTGAAAATTGGGACCTAGGAGTCTCGCATCAACTGAGTCACAAGATAGGGGAAGGGTAATGTGGTGCTGAACTGAAGCACTTCTCTTAGATCTCCTCCATGATGATCCATAGGATATTCAAACCATCTTCTAAAATTAGGATTGCTACCAGGCAGGCATTGGTTACATGCAATGTATTGTAATTAGTTGCGGGTTCCATCTGGTGCTTGAATACCTACCCATTACACCTTTGCAGCAAACCTCAAGTTGTGTATATGAAATAGTGGCCCCATTTTCCCATAGAGCATTTTCTCCAAATTTAGTAATATGGCTCGACAACTACCTATAGTTCATGTTCTTATCATTAATAGGCAATTTCATCACTGTTCTTAGAATATTGGCAGGGTGTGCCAAGAAATCGTCAAACGAATTGCCCACAACTAAAAAGTCATCCATAAAAACCTTGATAGTGTCTTCCACTATGTCTGAAAAGATAGACATCATACAATGCTGGAAAGTAGAGGCAGTATTGCATAGACCAAATGACATCCATTTAAATAAGAACATCCTAAAGGTACCAGTGAAAGTTATCTTCTCCTGTTATTCAAGAGTAGTTGAGATTTGATTATACCCCGAATAACTATCTATAAGACAATACCATCCCTTACTAGATATATGGTCTAGCATCTGATCCATGAAGGGCATAGAAAAATGATCCTTCTCTCCCTATGTGTTTCACTTTTTATAACCCATGTAAACAAGCCATCTGGTGACTGGCCTCACTAGAATTAGTTCATTCTTCTCATGGGGAATCACAATGGTTCCATCTTTCTTTCACACACATTGAACTGGGCTCACCTATTTTTTATCAATAATAGGATGAAAAATGTCTGCATCTAAGTACATAATTATATCCTCCTTCACTGCCTTTTGCATAGGCGGGTTCAATATACATTTGTTCTCAATGGTACACAATCGTTCAAGTTGGGTTTTGTGAGTGCAAATTTTGGGTTGGAACTCAGGTAATGTCACCAATTAACCATCCAATAGCCCTTTTGAAACTTTTCAACATAGATACTATGGTCTCAAACTGTCATTCTTATTAATCAACTTCAATGATAACCGATAGAGTATTTTATCTCTTAGAAGCACATAATATAAGTTAGATAGAAGTTCCTTGAGCTCTAAAGTAGGAGGATCCTCAATAGATTGCTTAGTCGATGGGGTCACTCTATTTCTTAGAGTGCATATGTATATGAACCCCTACTAGAAAGTCGCTCATCATACTCGTCAACACCATCACTGTTAAATTTCATTATCAATATTAGAAGTATCTAAATGTTGAGTCCTCCTCAATAGGAACCACCACATTATCAGAATCTAAGGTGTCAATAACAAAAATAATGCACATATACTTTCTTTGTTTCATATAATGGCATAAATTGAAAGTAATTTGCTTATCATTGAAGAAAAACTTCATTTTCTCCATTTTCATGTCAACCAATGCCATACCAGTAGTGAGGAAAGGCCTTCCCAATAAGATCTGAACATTAAATTCAACCTCACAATCAAGAATTATAAAATCATCTAGATATATGAAATATGATACCTTCACTAACACATCACACAAGATACCCATAGGCTTTTTAATAGTGGATTCTCTATTAGATGTCTCACAGAGGATGGTTGATCTTAGGCGTATGGATCATATCCTTAGATTTAAAAACTAATTCTTAAAGGATGATTTATGGTTAGGATTGGGATATACCTTAATGCCCCGCTAGGTTAATGAAATTATACGATAGATTAATCCATCCAAGTTAAAGACTCACATCCCTACTCAAAGTAGTTAAGAGATTAATTTGGGTTGACCTTTCCAAAGTTATAATATCAACCCCTTAAATCCATAATCATTATAATACCAAAATCGGACTAGAAACCATAGTTATGCATGAATGTGTAGTTAGTCTCAACCCTGGAAGTTCTCCATGTATTATTTACATCTCAAATTTTATGTCGTTAATTTTTGTTACTTAGTTATGAATAAAAAATTCAAATCTCGAATGGTTACAATTCATACTTATTTAGCATTATTATTAATGTTAGAATTGCACAACACGTACATTTGTGTTTGATAGGATTAACATTAGGCTCAAAAGGGCCACTTTATTACTTGCACGACACGTACACATGTGTACGATAGGATGTAATAATTTTTAGTGCCATTTTTGGGGACTTAAAAATGGGCAGTCTTCTAATTATTAATTTGACTTCTTTTTTTAATAAATTCTAACAACTTGGTCTTAGCTACCGTTCTTGCAGAACAAGTCTTAATCTGAAGTAAGCTAGGAACAAAAACTGATATGGTTGAACCATATTCCAAACCTGAGCAACACTTGCATCAATTAAGGTGAGAAACAACACTTTTCTATCCCATCCCGAAAGTTCAACTAGGCAAAGCCATTCTAGTAGTCATTGATGAAGAACAACCAGCCCATAGGATAGTATGCAAAGTGTAAATTCCACTCACAACTAATGTAAACTCAATCATCTGAAAGCCAAAAGCTATAGGTAGATTTGAGCTAAAACCAAACATGGTGCAATTTTTTCACAGCAATAGGCAATTCATTGGCTTGTCGCAATAAGATCCACAGGTTCACATATAGAATTTTTCAGAAATCAGTGACACTTTCATTCCTACTAGAGTCTTAATAGATCATGCGAGGCTCAATCTTCTCACTATTAGAGAATGTGAAGAAATAGTTAAAGGATGAACCTTCAAACTCTATCATAACTTAGGATGACTTGGCAACAAGGTTTCTCATCTGATTCTTTCTATCTAGAAAAACTGCAAGTTTGAGGGGTGAGATCCTAAGTTTTAAGCAAAAGACAGATGAGAATCTCTATCACGTAGGGGAGAGATTCAAATCTCTTCTTAAAGATTGTCCACATTACCAATAGAGCAATGAGGTATTAGCTCATAATTTTGTTAAAGCTCTTGACCATAACACAAAAACTTGGCTAGATTTTGTTATAGGTGGTCAAGCTTTGGAGAAAACTTACAATAAGCTATATAATCTTCTAAATTGAATTGCATAAGGTAATCCTAATTGGCATGGTTATAGTTATAGAAGTTCAATGAAAAAACTTTTAGGTATTATTGAGGTGGATAATGTCACAACCTTAGCCCTCGGTTGGCATCCTTTCAGAATTAAATGATGACATAGTTTAGCAAGTTAAGTGTGAATCAACCTCAGGGCTAAGTTAATGCAGTTTAACAGGCTCAGACTTGGTGTGAGATTTGTTGAAGTAGTGGACATTATGCAGACCTATGTGGAGAAAATTCAAAGTCAAAAAATTTGAGGCCAATGTACAGAAGGGAACTCATAACTATGGGAATACCTACAATTGCAATTGGCAGAATCAGCCCATTATTCATGGGGCAAAAATTTAGCTCGGACTCAGCAGTTTTAATAGAAGCAAAGCATTTAATGAAATACTAGTCCGACTATATAGAAGAGACATTGAAAAATATCCTGATGAACCAAGAACACATGGTTACAAATATGAAAAATCAGCAACTGGCTCAAGAAAATTTGGTGACACAGTTAGACAAATTATCTTAGGCATGAAATACAAGACCTCAGGGGTATTTGCCAGGTGATATAGAAAATCCAAAGCAAGTAATGGAAATCACCTCGAGGAATGGTAGAGACCTGATTGACAGACCTCTAAAGAAAAATAAGGAGGTACAAGTAGAGTTAGTCCCATAACAAGTAGATGAGAAGTAAGTGCCATCCAAAGAATATAAAAATTTGGTGTAGTCTGGGTACCAAAAATCAAAGGCAGTGAAGTGTGCACCAGAGATACCACCACTACCATTACCTCACAGGATCAAAAAGGCTAAAGAGGATTCATGCCTTAATAAGTTCTTTGATACATTCAGAGAACTTCACATTAACCTTTCTTTGTTATGTATTTTGTAGGGAATGCCTAAGTACGCTAAGTACTTGAAGGGTGTGGAGATCGATAAGACAAAGCTAATGGGATATTGAAATGGTATCACTTACTGAGGAGTTGATATTCTTTTCCATACTTTAGTGTTCAATTATCATATGGGTTGTTCTTAATTTCTTGTTCTTACTATTTTGATTAGTGGTCACCATTAGAGTAAATCTATATTCCTATGTGAATCCAGGAGGACAATCATAGGGTAGAATGAAGAAATTAAGGAGCAAGGTTCTCATTCTTGTATAAAATAGGGAATGGAAATTAGCATCTAGGATAGGGATATTCCTAGAAGCCCTATTTGGTTCACTTACAAGAGATAGCTTTATGCCTCTAAATGGAGTATTGCATTCTCACTAAACGATGTAGTTGCAATGTTCATATAGGTAAAAGATTAGAGGTCAGGGACCATATTCATACAATAAATCCTGTGAATTAACAACCTTCTAATCAACTAGACTACGATAAGCATAGAGATTTGTAAGATTGTTAGAAGAACCTCAACCCTGGAATTCTAATCATTATTGTTTACAACCTCTGCTTGCTTTGATATTGTCGCAAATTGCTATTCCTTATTCATTTATATTTTTTATTAGAAACTTCACCATAATCTTGATACTTTAAAGTACTTAATACAATCTTTCCTAAAACTAAAGTTGGTTGAATTGCTAGTTAAATAGTCCTTGTAAGTACGATATTTGACTTCCTTAGTCACTATGTTACTTGTACGATCACGTACACTTGCATGTGCATTTGAATGCAATATGTTTTTGAAGAGTAATCATGTTCTTGGCCTCAACCCTAAAATAGGGGTATTTAGACACTCATGGTTGAATTCAAGATAAAAGACAAATAATTAATCATACCAAGAAGGATTCTTGAAATAGAAGTTAAAAGAAGTTCTACGAACCCTAAAAGAGAGATTTTTCTATTTTCCCGCCGTTGTTGTGCTTTCCAAAGTGTTTCCAATTGACTTGATTTGTTCCTTTTATAGCTGGGTTCCTTTATTTTGGCTTTTAAATCTCACCGCAACATGGTGTTGGTCTTACTGCTACTAGCTCTGCGATGTAGCCTTATCATAGTGATCTACTAGAATGTGACACTTTGATAATTTCCCTCACCGCGATTTAGTGCTATCGCGATGAGCTACTGGAATTCAATTCTTGAGAATGCTTCTCTACTACATTGTAGTGTAATCGCGATGAACTACTAGAAAATGTTGTAATTAAAGAATTTTCACCCATCACGATGTGGTGCAATCACCATGAGTCACTAGATTTTTGTTGTCTCAACTTTTTCATCCTTGCTCGATTCTCTTCTTCCCAATCTAAGTTCTAGTATCCTCATTTCAGAAAATTGACCTTATTTCTCCATTCCTCATTAACTTCTCACTCATGTGTCCAATCACTTTCAATTCCATCATATTTGATCCATGCATAAACTAATCATGTCCATTAGATTAGGAACATAATTAAAGCTCAAATATAATAAGAATAGCACATTTTACCTTACTAAACAAGTCCAAATATGGGTCAATAATGGTAATTGAACATATAAATACTCCCAAGATCGCCACCCCATTCTTAAAACCTTGTTCATCCTCAAACAATCACAATCAACACCATACTCAATTAAGCTTAACATCATAACCTAGGCAATATGCTTGTGTTAGGCATTCCCAATTCTAACAATGATTTTTCAGCTCAAAACATGTCAATTCACTTCTATGAACATGGGATAATTCTTTTCAATCCTCTTTACCTCAATAGTGGTCTTCAAATTTATCGGCAAACTTAATCAAATCACTCAATCTAAAAACATGATAAGTCACCTGATTGTTATCCATATGCACCCTCACAGTTAAAAAATCTGATATATTCACTCACAATATTACAACATACAACATAGTGGGAATATCAAAATCAAATCACCTGCTCTCTACAATGAAGTCATACATGATATATAATGAACCATAAGCTTTCCCTTAGTGTACTACTCCACTAATAGTTGGATATTGGGATGAAGGATCAACTAAGTCCTTCATAGTTACAATGTAGGCTAAGGGATGGATAGGAACTATTTAGGAAATAGTGGCTAATCTCCCTAATCACTTTAATACATCGCTTTGTAAATTTAAGATCATTCTCTAACAACTCACTTTTCCCTTTACTACCTTCATACATTATTTTTTTCACCCAAATCTCATTAAGCACACTAACATACAATATAGTGGGAGTATTTTCTATTAATACAAGATTCAATTTCAAGCACAAATTCTCTTTTTCACTCCCAACCACAACACATAAATTTCTCACACACCAATAATTATTACTTTGGGGCTTCACTTTTACCTTTTTTTCCTAATATATTTTTTTTCACACTCCTTACTCTATCAATTTTACATTAAAGCACTTAGGAGCTTTGCATCAAATTAAGGTCAATCAAAAGAAGGGATTAGTCTAGAAATGAGGCTACCAAATAATAAGCTATAGGCTCATCGGGACTAACTAAGGATATAAATAATGGTAGGTAAATAAGGTCTAAAAATTCAGCTATCAACAAAATACCTACATCATTACCTACACCCAACATCCTTTATTCCGCTTTGTAAACACACTAGGAAATTCTCTTCCTCAATACTTTAAACTAAAAAGCAAATTATTACTAAATACTAACTATTACAGACCGTAATGTTTCAAATAGTTTGAATGGCTAAGTTCAAAACCTAAAAAGAAAAACTAAAAAAACATCCAACATAATGAAAAAATCCAACCAAAATAAAACAATATGCTAGGAAAGAGAATGAGATATGAGATACACCACCCCACAATTAAAATAAAGCAATGTTCTAGTGCTTACAAATAAGCTCAAATAATGTAGTGTCGTACTACTCCGTGATCAGGCCTCAGCCATGTTATCATCAGTTGCATTATCATCTACCTCATTAGTTGCATCATAATCTGCAAATCCCATATTAGGATGTTCTTTATCCTCTAACTCTATATATGAATCACGCAACTGCCGCTCCTTATCAGTAGGTAAGTCATCATCAACTGGCTCAACAAACGCTGGCCCTATCCATATTAAAGTCCTAGCATGGTGACCTAGAGGATAATCCATCTCAACTACATGAATATCTTCATTGGTAGATGGTCTCTACCGACCCACAGCTATAGCATCTGTAGTCCATACATCCTTACTGTAATCTCATAAGTCAGAGCTTGATGCTCGAGCAAAGTAAGAATCAGGACATGAGGCACAGCTAAGTTTCTAACTCTGGTCACATCAATCACATGTGTATCCGCCACTGGCTTGTAATCTAAGTCCTCTTCCTCAACCCTGTACCTCCTCAAGAATTGTTCAGCAATCCTCTAAAGCTGTATTAGTGCCCGTGATGGTAGCATATTTTTTCATCATAGAGAAAATCACAGAACCTATATTGATGTTAATGTTAACACCCATAAGAGTATAAATAAAACATACCCTGTCACATGTGACTTTAGTCATGTGTTTGCCTTGAATAAGGAAATGATAGATAATTTTCACCCACATACAAGCCTCCCTATTCATTTGGGCATAAGAAAAAGATGAATGAAGACCAGTGCCTCATTTTTGAGTCCACCTAGCAGTAGATCATGTTCCATACAACAGGTTTCAAAGATAGGCATATGAAGGAGTAATTATCAGCTGCCTTAATGGCTCTGTATCAGCATCAGGAACACCTAATAAGTCATTCAAGTCCTTAGTTGTAAATGTGACCATATTCCCACGAATCTTTACCTTATGGTCTGGTTCCCTCAGGTCCCAGTTAGCATAAATTCCCGTATGAGGTACAAATTTTACTCCATAGGCTAGTTAAACACAAAGATCATATTCAACTGCTCCAACTAGCGAACTATACTCGGGTACTCACGCTGCAAGCTTTCACTATTGATAAACACTTTGAAAATACACTTGGTGTAAAGATGTATCGAGTACCATTTCTTGCTAGCTTCGGTGACCGCCTTATATCCAAACCTCTGTACATGACCACGAGGTACTACCAGAGCTCTTGGTACCCTATCAAATTGCTTGTTTCTTTTCTTAGATGGCTTAGAGGTCCAAGCCTTGTCCTTTTCTTTTTCATGGCGACAATCCATAGTATGTCAATCAACACATGAAAAAAACTAGTAATACATAAATCCTTTAATGTTCTAGCCTCAACTGAGTATGGACAAGTATTAAGGACACCCCACACGTAGTTGCTAGCGATAGTGCAAACATATACGAATAGGGTACTCAGACTTACCCTTGTTCTATATTTGAAACTTATGTGTAAAAGCACCTCTAAATAAAATTAAACCAAATACATATGATTGTACTCAAGCTTTAAATAATCAACTACTCAAATCAAGTGAAACAATGTTTATCCATAATTATGTTCTTAAGGTATAGACATATTTCTTCACATTAGGTAAAGCACGTCATACACCATCCCAGGAAATACCCCATTATGAAGATTTAATACTTTACACGCATTATTGTAGATTCTCACATACTTTTAAAATGGGAAATTAGTAAGCACATAGCATAATCACAAGTTGGGAGCACCCAAAACTTAGTCACTTGTAAAGGTGTGCATTATTGCCAAGGAAGGTACTCATACTTCCCTTCTTACTGATGTAGAACCCCTATGCTAAGCAAGTTCTATATAGTGCCTACAATATTTACCATAAATCCATTCCCCTACCCTATTCGATAAGAATTAAATGTTCACCCCAAAGCATCTTAAAAATTTCCTAGTTCACCCATTGGTAGAGTAGTCAAGCACATACATTGCTTAAGGCCTCACAATGCAAAACACACTAGACACCTATTTTCACACATCTCAAAATACATCAACAGATTTAAGACTTTTCCACATGCATAGCTCAACCAAAGCCTGATAAAGATTTTTGAAATTTCCATCAATGAAAAAGAAAAATTAAGACTGTAAGAACTTACCTGAGTTGAGTTGAATGGGGGAAATAAAATGAAAGTTCAACCTTTTGTAATCATAGAAAATAGATTAAAAAAAATATTATAAGGGGATGGGGGCGGTACTTGGGTTGAGAGGGAGACCATAAAAGGGATTTGGGGTATACTTATAGAGGGAGCTAATTAATTTGGGTTGAATTGGGTTAAACCTGAGAAATTAATGGAAATTTTTTCAAAAAATTAACCTTACCACGATGTGTTGTTATCGCGGTGAGACGCTGGAATTACACCTTTGAGAATTGCTCCTTCACCATAATATAGTGTTATCGAGGTTAGTTTCTAGAATTTGAAATTTGGGAAATTCAAACTTACTGGGACTTACCATTTTTTGGTACTCCACTTGTACACATCATGACAAACCTGATTTTTTCCTTTGGCGTGACATATGCCTGATTTAAATTCTCACCTTTTCACCTTAAATTCTTTTATCCCTGTACAGTAAACAAAAACAAAGAAAAACATAAGACAAAGTGGGTTGCCTCCCACGCAGTGCCTTACTTTATGTTGTGGCATAAGTTAACTCCATTTTACTCATCCGCAAAGGTGACGGACATATTATGCTAATCTCCATGATTCACACAATAATACTTCACCCACTGTCTATTCACAATGAATTTTTTTGTCTTCTCCTTATTCCAAAACTCAACAGCTTCATGTAGCGTCATTAGCACCACCTCAAATGGCCTAGATAATTTAGAATGTAACATACCAGAAAATGACTTCAATCTTAAATTAAATAGCAACATAAGTTGTCCAGGCTCAAAAACTCTATTAAGAATCTGCTTTTCATGCCATTTCTTAGTCTTCTCTTTGTACAGTTTTGTATACTCATAAGCATAGAGACAAAACTCATCAAGTTCATTCAGCTTCAATAATCTCTTCTCACCAGCTACCTTTATATCAAAATTTAATTTCTTAACCACCTAATAAGTTTGATGCTCAATCTCCATAGGTAAGTGACATATTTTCCCATATACTAAGTGATATGAAAAGATCCAATGGGTTTCTTATACACTATCCTATAAGCCCATAGTGTGTTATCTAGATTTACTAATAAATTGTAATAATCCTTTAGGTCATTATCTGTATTCTTTCCTGCTTTCTCTAATAGAGCTTCTCCATACCCATCCTAAGTCATTAGTGACTTATGGGGACAAATAGTTTCATTACCTAATGTTTTGCTTGGGTTTTAGAACCCCTTTTCTTAATTTAAAGTCTTTGTTGGTCCAAATGGACCACTAATTGAAAACTTTAGTAAAATAGCCTCGTATATAAAATCCAACTTCGTAAATGTATCCTGAACATAAAAAACTATAGGGTTTCTTATCTTATTTATTTGAAACGGACCTAGAATGCATCCCGAGGCATTGGCCAAAGCTCAGAATCAAGTTCCAATCTTCATCCATGCATAGCATGCACTGAGGTGCCACGATCGCAGTGAAAGAGGTGCAACTGTAAGACTGTAACTGTGGTGACATGCGGGTCATAAATGCACAATCAAAGAGCTGGTTAGAATATATTTAAGTGCTATCTTGCACCAATTTTGGACATTTTGGGTCCTCCCTCTAAACGTAGAAACCCTAACGAAGTGTGAAACCTTCTAAGTATGTATTGTGGGTTGAATTGGAGCTTAAATAACTTATGTAATCGATTCTTGCTTCCATCTAGGTAAGAATTCCTTTAATTTGGTATTGATTTCATGATTTCTTGACTCAAAACCCCTAAATCATTGTGGGCCAATTATATCCCTAAAATTGAGTGATTGACTCAAATTACTTAGTGTTATGTTGATTTAGGTAGGATTCTTGAAGAAACTTTCCCTATAGACCTAGAAAGGATTGGTAAGCCCTTATGGTAAGGTATAGATGACTTAGCCTAATTTTGGGTAGAAGCTACACTTATGTTAGTATGTTTGGCATTCTCGGAATTTAGAAGTGGGACTTTACCTACCTTAAGCTTGAACTAAGTAAATTCTTAGCGACCTAAATACGAGATAATTGTCTAAACTATATATATATATGGGAGATATGATGGTTGCACTTGATTATTGGATTATCTTATGATCATGACTTAAATACCCCTGTTAAGTGATTATTGTGTATGTTAGGTAAATACTCATGCTCTTCTTGATGCTCATATTATGTGTAAAGTTTATTAGCAAGGTAAAATAGGAAGTGTTATCCTATATCCCTACTTCTTTATGTTGTGGACTTTTATGTATATTTATTAGTTTGGCTATGCATGAGGATGCATGTTGTTATATTGCGAAACTTTTGATATTATGATGATGCTTGGTGAATTCAGAGAAATATGTGATATTATGATAATGCCTGGTGAACCTAGAGGAATATTTAATATAATGATCATGCTCGGTGAATCTGAAGGAATATGTGATATTATGATGATTCCCATTGAATTTGGAGAAATATAGGATATTATGATAATGCCCGATAAACCCGGAGGAATATGTGATATGATGATGATGTTCAGTGAATCTGGAGGAATATGTAATATTATGATGACGCCTGGTAAATTCAGAGTAATATGTTGATATTATGATGATGCTCGGTGAATTCAGAGGAATATGTGATATTACGATGATACCCGGTGAATTTAGAGAAATATTCTGATATTGTGATGACACCTGGTAAATTTGGAAAAAGTAAGAACATTATGACGGCATGTGGAGCAAATTTACTTATATGCATTGATATTTGTTAGGTTAGGTTGTATGGGTCCAACCATCTATGTGCTTGAAATATGAGGTCCCTCTTGATACTAAATTTATAACTAGAGGAAATCTATGCCTAATATTGTGTTAAGACTTAGTGGTATGAATAATGTTGCATAAAATCAAGGGATAACCTAATATATCTTCTTGACTTGAATAAGAGGTTATATTATTAAATCTTACCTATTAAGGTGACTTATGTGATAACTAGTTACTTCTAAAAGATATGATTACTATTTGGAGGCTAGAAACCTAATAAACTAGTTGGACTTTACTTGATTAGAATGTGGAAATTATTCCTTAAGGTTGTGATATGCTTAGTGATGATGGACCTAGTATTGCATAATGGTCAGTCAAATTATCTTCTAATATGTGAGGTTGAGATGGCTTAATTGATAACTCATGTCATGAAGATGCTAGTAAGGAATGGCCTTATGATAGTTTAATAACCCATAATATGGGTGGCTTGTAGCTCTCCCTAATTTGATGACTAGTAATCATAAGACTTGAAATCTACTGATTTATGGAAACTATGGTTAAATAGTATGGACTTCACAGTTTTTATCAATGAATTATAGAGTTGATGACTACATGTCTATGCCATGACAATGTTTCTTCCTATATGTTAAGTTACGGTATAGGTGTTTGGAAGTGGATTTCGGTAATGAGCCATGGTGGGGTTGTGCAACTCGTGGTTTTGGTAAATTTGATGGAGTTGTTTTGCTTTGTTGTATTATTGGCTGATATTCTTTTGTGTACTCTCCGATGATATGGGACATAGTGACGAGTTCTTTGTTGTTCTCTCTTTCATGTGCTTCCCGGCTGTATGGAACATTGTGGTAATTTGTTGTGCTTTATGTTCTAAAGATGGTTGATGGTGATTATGGAAAGTAGATGCTTTGCTATTGTGTATATGGCTTTGCGCTTTTGAAATGATATTTAGTTATTATAGAGATTATGGAGTATATTGATATAGTATGTCATGTTATCGCTTTAGTAGTATAGATGTTTTTATAGTGGTATCAATGCAGATTGAGGTTCGATTCTATCCCTTGACTTTAAGATTATTGCCTTACTTTATCATATCTTTACATTATAATTGAGCTCAGTCGGCTGATGATGCCTATAGAGTACCTGTGTTTTGGTACTCATATTACACTTCTGTACCTTTTTGGTGCAGACCCAGGTTCTAGTTGTTGTTGTTGAGCTAGTTTGTGCAAGTTTACTATTCGGAGACAGGGTGAGCTCTTGGAGATTGAGTTGACCTCTTTCCCCTCTATACTTATTTGTCTTTTTCTTTTGAGACAAATGTATGAGATTATCTAAGCATTTTATATTTTGAGATTGTAAATTCCTCTTGTCAAGTTTAGAAGCTCTTGTATTAATACTATCAGGGCGTGGGATTTGTGTTAGAATATCGATTTTCCTTAGTTGTAAAATGTTGCTTTTATTTATTATGTTCACACATAGAGTCCATGTTGGACTTTCTTACCAAAGTAACCCATTGCAATAGCTTTGGGTTACGGTATCAGCTTACCTACCGGTGGGATGTGGTAGGTGCCATCATGACTCCAATTGGGGTCGTGACACCAATCCTTACACTGGACATTTAAAGTCTCCTATAATATATGTTTGATTTATCAACTAGAGACTTCTACTTGGCCATACAATTATGGGTGATACGTTGTGGCCACCTTGTACCTAACACCATATTTATCTAACATATTTTTAAACCAAGAGTTAACAAAATGCGTACCTCCATCACTGATAATAGCTCTGGGTGGGCCAAAATAATAGAAGATATGCTTCTTTGAAAACTTCATTACAGCTCTCGCATTATTCTTAGGTAAGGCGGCAGCTTCCACCCACTTAGATACGTAATCGACTACCACGAGGATATACAAGTTGCCATAAGATGGTGGAAATGGACCCATAAAATCTATCCCTCAAACATTGAATACCTCAACCTCAAGAATATTGTTCAGGGGCATCTTATGGTGCCTTAATATTGTACCGAATTGCTGACACTGATCACACCCTCTTACAAAATCAACCGTATCTTTGAACAATGTTGGAAAAAAAAAAACTGATTGCAACACCTTTCTAGCTATTTGTTCACCCCATGATGGTCACCATAAGAAAATGAATGGCACTTTTTCCGCACTTGTTTAGATTTATCTTTAGAAACACATTTGCGCACAATCCCATTAGGACCCTATTTGAAGACAGAAGGCTTATCCCATATGTATGAATGAGAATTATGTAACAGCTTTTTCCTCTGTTGATTGGTAGCTTCAGGAGGGTAAACCCCATACACTAGCAGATTCACAATGTTTACATACCAAGGAAACTCACACACATCAAGCTCAAATAATTTCTCATCTAGAAACTCTTCCTGGATGCAAAGTGTATCATCACCAATTCGATCATGATTCTCTAGCCTTTATAGATGATCTGCCACTTGATTCTCAGCTTCTTTTTGGTCACACACTTCTAGATCAAATTCTCAGAGTAATAGAATCTACCTGATCAACCATGGATTTGCATATTTTTTATTTAAAAAAATACTTGATGGCAGCATGGTATGTGTGCAAAATTACCTCGGTGCCCACCAAGTATGATCTAAATTTGTCGAACGCATAGACGAGCGCTAGTATCTCCTTTTCTGTGGCTGTGTAATTCATCTAGGAATCATTTAAGACTGTACTTTCATAATAAATAGAATGAAACACCTTGTCTTTTTTCTACCCGAAAACTGCTCCAACAGCCACATCACTAGCATCACACAATAACTCATATGGTAACGCCCAATCTGGAAAAATCAAGATGGGTGCTTCTGTTCGTTTCTTCTCCATCCTCTCTGAAGCTTCCTGACACTCAGCCCCAACAACAAATTTAGCTTCCTTATCTAATAATTTAGACATAGGACTTGCAATATTCTAAAAATCTTGGATAAACTGCTTGTAAAACCCTGCATGCCCCAGAAAACTTCTCATTTCCTTTACTGTCATAGGATATGGTAGCTTTTCAATTACTTCAATTTTGGCTCTATCCACTTCAAGTCCTCTGCATAACACCATATGGCCAAGGACTGTTCGTTCCTTGACGAAAAATTTACACTTCTCCTAATTCAGGTCAAGGTTTGTCTCCTCATAATGAGCTAAGACTCTGTCCAGATTCTGCAAGCACACATCAAAAGAGTTACCATAAATAGAGAAGTCATCCATAAATACCTCGACAAATTCTTTAACCATGTCATAAAAAATTTCCATCATGCATCTCAAAAATATTGTGGGTGCATTGCACTGGCCAAAAGGAATGCATCTGAATTCATATGTACTATATGGATAGGTAAAAATGGTTTTTTCCTGATCTTTTAGAGCAATTGTGATCTGATTATACCCTGAGTCACTATCCAGAAAGTAATAGTATTCCTACCCTACCAATCTATCCATCATTTGATCAATAACGGGATAGGATATTGATCCTTCTAGGTGGCGTCATTTAGCTTTCGATAATCAATGCATATTCCCCGATAAGTTACCATGCAAGGGGGAATTAGCTCATTATCTTCATTGGTCACCACAGTCATCCCACCTTTCTTTGGGATGCATTGCATAGGGCTGACCCACTTACTATCAGATATGGGTTAGACAATCCCACATCAAGCTACTTAATGACTTCTTTTCGTACCGCTTCCTTCATAACTAGATTCAATCTTCATTGCTGCCATACACTGGCATTATATCCCTCTTATACACAAATATTATTCATACAAAAAGCTGGATTAATCCCTGTGATGTCTGAATATTTCATCCAAATACTTTCTTTCTTCTTTTCAAAATTCCCAATGCTTCTATCACCTGCACATCAGACAAACCTACAGACAAAATCACAGTTAAAGTATCATTGTCACCAAGGAATACATATTTTTAAATGAGGAGGAAGAGACTTGAGCTCTAATCTTGGTGCTTCATCAATAGAAGCCTTAGGAGATAGGACAATTGGCCAGTTTAACAGCTCAAAAGAAAACTTTCTTATGTCAATAATCACCAAATCCATAACTTGAACCAATTCGGGCACCTCTATATCACCATAAAGATCATAAACCATCAAAACTCGCTCAAGTTGATCATCGGTCAATAATAGATGGAGTTTGGATGCAAGTTCTATAATTGAAATTGAAGACAATTCTTCATATATAGTAGGTAACTGTAGTGCCTTGTATTCATCAAAAACCTCCACTTTTTCATGCACTCTTATAGTCATCTTCCTTATAGCTACATCAATAACTGGCTGCCTTATTGCTAGGAATGAGCATCCTAAAATAAATGGAACAACTGGATCAGCTTTAAAATTTAGAATAACAATGTCTACTAGAAAAATTAGTGATCCCACTTGCACCTGTACGTCTTTGATAATTCCATCAGGACTAGAAAGGAACCTATTAGCCTACTGCAAAATAATGATAATGGGTTTGGGACTCCCAAGACCTATCCTTCAGAACCAATATGTGGGTAAAATATTTATGGTCGCCCCTAAGTCACATATACCATGAGCACTAATGGCCTGACCGAAGTGATCTGGAAAGTAAAAATACCTGGATCTTTCAGCTTCATCGGCAATTTGTTTTGTATCTTTCATATGAACTCTTCAGTAAGTGCTATTGTAGCATACTCTGTCAACCGGTTCTTGTTTGCCATTATGTCTTTCAGATACTTTGCATATTTCAAAACACTATGAAGAATATCAACAAGAGAAACATCGACATGAACCTGCTTTAGAAGGACTAAAAAATTCTTGTAACTTTTCTTCTCTTGGTGCTTCTGCTGCCTTTTAGTGAATGGTAAAGGTAGATTACTTTTCTCCACTTTAGTTTCATAACTTGAAATAGGAATATCCTACTTTGGTTTTTCCCCCTTTAATTGAAACTGCTCCACATTATGACTGTATTTACCTTCCTTGGATTTTCCTATGTATCACTAGGTAAGCCTTCTTCAAATCTAATGTTTTCATGCTCCCGCAATCTGACCAATTTATTGATCCAAATTCTTTGTAATCAACTATTGATTCTCCATATCAGCTGCTAACTATGCGTGAGAATCTAGAAATTGCTTCATCATCTCCTTTAAATTTCTCATTTGAGTTTTGGCCTGATTATTTTGAACTTGTTGTTGTCGTGTGCTTGATTTCCACTGCATGAGAAATTGGGATGATTTGTCCAATGAAGATTATAAGTTTTGCCATAATTTTGTATCCTTGGTGATTAGTATTCCCCACATAATTTACAGAAACTTGATTAACCTCACAAGCACCTGCTACATGTTCACTGCTTTTGCAAATCTCACACTATGCATTTACTTGTTGATCCGCATTAGCTGTTGTTGCTGGCTGTGTAACACGTAACTTTATACTACTAAACTGATTAGTTATCTTATTCTGAAGTGCAGCAAGTTGAGCTGATAAAGTAGTGAACTGATCTACCTCTAATACACCTGCAATCTTCTTAGGAGCACTCCTTGAGTCAGCATTCCATTCAGGATTCCCTTATGAAATCCAATTCAGGAGTGTTTACAATTCATTATATGTTTTGTCAAGAGCTTGCCCACCTGCTACTGAATCTAAGAGAATCTTGGTGTTTGGCTTAAGACCCTCTATGAATGTGTGAACCAGTATGTCATTTAATTGATAGTGATGAGGACAAATCCTGATCATACCTTTAAATCTTTACCAGACTTGGTAAAGATTCGCTCCTTCTTTCAGCCTAAAACTCAGAATCTCATTTCTTAACCGTGTCATCTTCTCTAATGGAAAGAATATAATAAGGAATTTCTGATCCAGATCGTCCCAAGAAGTGATGGAGAGTGGTAGTTCAGCATGTAACCACCTTTTTACTACCCTAATTAAAGAAAAAGGGAAGACAGTCAATCTGTCATAATCAGTAGACACCTCTATAGTAATTTAGGTATCGCTAATTTCCAAGAAGGTCTGTATGTGCTACTGTGGGTCTTCATGTGACAATCTAGAAAATTGCTAGATGAATTCAACAATTTCACTATACTTTGCTTAAATTAAAATTGACCACCTGGCTCTGGCTTGCGAATTGATAGCGCCAAAGCACACACGCAAGTGTACGTGGTCTTATCATAAATCCAGGTATAGATCACACAGAGACTTGATCTAACAACTATTGTATTCTTCTTCATAATTTAGATTCAACTGGGGCAAGCGTAACGAAAAAGAGAGTTTCAAAAATTTTAACATGGAATTAAAGTAAATAATGCATAAATAAAAGTATTGGAACAATGAATAGGAGAAAACCCAAGGTTGAATCACCTTGAAATATCATACTATATTATTGAATTTCATTCATTAGCTTGCTTATCTTGGTTGTTAATTCGTAGGGTTAGTTACAAGATCATAGTCTCTCGACACGTTTACGTAATTTGGACATTAGAACAACACCATTGAGCAGGGATGTAATAATATAATTAGATGTATTAAATCTATCATCCTACGTTTGAATCAAGTAAGGATCCTAAGTACATCCCTGTCCTAGGTGCTAACTTTAATTCTTTATTTTATAAATGAATAAAAACCAAAACTTTGTTTATTCCCATGTTCTATTTCCCAATTACCTCTCCCGAGTTCACAAGGTTAAAAATTTATGAATTCTAAAGGTATTGAATCCTTAAAATAGTTAAAATAAGAATAAATAAACAACCAATAATGATAAGAAAACTAAACAAAATTAATTCATTACAATCGTACTCAAGTTCTTGGCTTCAACCCCGGAAAGGGAGTTTTTAGCAACTCATAGCCATAATCAACATCCAATTAATTGTAGGAATGATTAAAACCATAAAATAAGGATAAATTAAAGAAATAAAAAACTAAAAAGAAGTTGTGGTAGCTTCCAATGTTGTTCCAAGTGATCTAAGGGTTCCAAGATTGGCAAAACGTGTTTTAAGATGTTATATTTATAGTATATAAGTCATTACCCAACTTGGATTAGGTTTCCACGTCATTATTATAAAAATTATCCCTATTTTGGTGGTCACCACATCGCGCCATAGTGTCAAATGGCATCACTAGGCACGACTGGGCACTTTTCTCCGGATTTTGGTCCTTAACGCGAAGCAATGTTATCGCGTTGAACCAGTGTTTTTGGACAATTGCGAATTGAAATGGATCTACAACATGGTATTTTACCATTTTGGGACCCTTATGAATTTAATAATATTCATCAATTATCCATTGGACAAATACAAAAATCACTCGCGCTAAATACTTTCCAGGGGTCCAAATTGCATCTAGCTTGTGTCTTGTGATTCCATGATCATTTCTGAGCCTTTTTTAGTTGTTTCCACTCGATTTGAAGATTGTATATCCTTAATATATAATATTAAAACATTAAAAAAGCATCCAATTGCATTAAAAACAACAATTTTGAGCTCAAAACAAAACAACATCCTCAACGATGAACTACAAACACGAGATAAGCATAGGCTAAATTCACATTGAGCTTTAACTCAATGTTTTGACTCTTTTCTTGATCCAATTGACCCTTGAAAATTATAGCTTAGTTGTTTCACATATAAATACAAAATAAAAACTTATTAAAACACATTATAACCCAACACAATAGACTAGAAAAATACCTAGCTCAAGCTAGTTACACTAGTTTTCCCAATTGACTTCTAATTGATCAATTTGAATTAAAACTCTTGTGAAACTATCATTAAACATTGTGAAAACTTACTTGGACTCATAAATTCTCATTTATCTCATTATCAACCCAATAATCACATGAATAATCTTCAAAACAAGGCTAAATAGGTTAGAATAGTAGCGCTAGAGTGCCTAAATACACCCAACATCACCACCCCACACTTAAAGCCTTGTTCGACCTTGAACAACTCTTAACTATAAACAGCATGAGCTGAAGAGACTCCACACTTCTACAACATGCAAGGAATTCAAGTTAGCACTATATTTACTACACAAAATGCAAGCGTACTACACTAAGCATGTTATACGCAATTGAAAGCTCAAAAATCCTACTTCCTAAACATCCTAGCCTCAAGAATGAACTCCACAATTGGAAAAATCATGCTAATTGTTCAATCAAAGATATCAAAACAATCACCCATATTCATCAACATGTGCCTCTCACCACAAGAGAGTTACCCATAATCACTCACAATAATGCAAATTATCACAATGGACATATAAATCAAGTTATGCCCACTCTCACAAAGAATTAGCAAGTTACGCATAATAAACCATAGGCTTTCCCTTAGTGTAGTGCTCCACTAATACTTGAATGATAAACTTTGGATCAATTAGGTCTTTTTCGAGTTGTAATATAGGCTAAGGGACAGGAAGAAACTATTTGAGAATAGTGACTAACCTCTCTAAGTACTTTACTATACTACATTATACATTTAAAACAAATATTCAACAATCAAATTACACTTTTTCCATCCACCCATCACCTTTATTTTTTCCCCATCTCTTTTAAGAATTTTCACAAACACATGGTGGGAGTATTGTTTATTCCTTCAAGATTCAATCTTTCTCATTTTTTACAATCATGGGAATATTTCTAACACTATTTATATCACTCCCAACTACCACACATCAAACATAAAAAACAATAACTATTACCTTGGGGCATCAATTTAACCTTTTTCTTCTTCAATTTCTAAAACTCTTTACCAATTCAATTTTTTCATTATAGCACTTAGGATAATTTTGGATCAAATTATTGTCTATCAAAAAAGGGATTAGGCTACTTTTGTGGCTACCAAAGAAAAGGCTAAAGGCTCAATGGGGATAACTGAGATAATGCACAAAGGGTAGGTCAAATAAAAGGTATAAAACAAGGCTATCAAAGAAATTCCTAAATTATCTCCTAAACCCACGCACTTTCTTTTGCTTTACTTACACACCAGGCAAGTTCTAGACATCACATGCAACAAGAAATATACAAAATTCTCACATGCACATGGCACATGCTCAACTCAATAGGATCATCATATACTCTCAACCAAACAATAGCATGAAGTCAAATTTAAGCCAAAAAGTACAAGAGTCATAAAAATAAGCCTAAAAGTCTCAAAAGCAGAAATTCACTCATTCAACATGCTTTTACCATACAAAATACTTGCACCATGTAATAAAAAAATAGCACCAACAAGAATATCTCACATAAAAAATTTAAATTGACCTAAAATTTGGGAATTTCCCCCACCCCACACTTAAAAATCTATTTTGTCACCAAAGTGAAATTAAAAAGAGATAGAAATACTTCCTTAGGCCTCTAGGCCTATCTAGTAGTATCTTTACATATTAAAGAGATATGTGGGACCCCACACTCAATCTTTGTCATGCTCATTAGCTCAAGTATATGGTACTCAGCCTTCCCATTAACTTGTGACTCAACCAAAAACAAAAACTACGTAAAATAAATACTAAAAATTTACAAGAAAACATACCTTCTTTAACTTGGGTTGCCTCTCAAGCAGCGCCTAACTTAGTGTGGCGGCACAACCCAACTCAATTTAACCATATTCCTTCTTTCTTTTACTCTCTTTTAGGAGTCATTTTTCATTTGTTCTTGACCTTTTGAGTTTTCACTCTCAAGGTCAATATCTCTCTTCACTACAACCTTTCATAATATTGGAAAATAGTGGATTCAACTGGGGCAAGAGTAACCAAAAAGAGAGTTTTGAAAATTTTAACATGGAATTAAAGTAAATAATGCATAAATAAATGTATTGGAACAATGAATTGGAGAAAACCCAAGGTTGAATCACCGTGAAATATCATACTATGTTATTGAATTTCATTCATCAGCTTTCTTATCTTGGTTGTTAATTCGTAGGGTTAGTTGCAAGATCATAGTCTCTGGACACGTTTACGTAATTTGGACATTACAACAATACCATTGAGCGGGGATGTAATAATATAATTAAGTGTATTAAATCTATCATCCTACGTTTGAATAAAGTAAGGATCTTAAGTACATCCCTATCCTAGATGCTAACTTCAATTCTTTATTTTATAAATGAATAAAAACCAAAACTTTGTTTATTCCCATGTTCTATTTCCCAATTACCTCTCCCGAGTTCACAAGGTTAAAAATTTATGAATTCTAAAGGTATTGAATCCTTAAAATAGTTAAAATAAGAATAAATAAACAACCAATAATGATAAGAAAACTAAACAAAATTAATTCATTACAATCGTACTCAAGTTCTTGGCTTCAACCCCGGAAGGGAGTTTTTAGCAACTCATAGCCATAATCAACATCCAATTAATTGTAGGAATGATTAAAACCATAAAATAAGGATAAATTAAAGAAATAAAATACTAAAAAGAAGTTGTGGTAGCTTCCAATGTTGTTCCAAGTGATCTAAGGGTTCCAAGATTGGCAAAACGTGTTTTAAGACGTTATATTTATAGTATATAAGTCATAACCCTACTGGGATTAGGATTCCACGTCATTATTATAAAAATTATCCCTATTTTGGTGTTCAACACATTGCGCCATAGTGTCAAATTGCATCACTGGGCACGACTGGGCACTTTTCTCCTAATTTTGGTCCTTAACGCGAAGTAATGCTATCGCGTTAAACCAGTGTTTTTGGACAATTGTGAATTGAAATAGATCCACAACATGGTATTTTACCATTTTGGTACCCTTATGAATTTAATAATATGCATCAATTATCCATTGGCAAAATACACAAATCACACGCGCTAAATACTTTCCAGGGGTCCAAATTGCATCCAGCTTGTGTCTTGTGATTCCGTGGTCATTACTGAGCTTTTTTTAGATGTTTCCACTCGATTTGAAGCTTATATATCCTTAATATATAATCTTAAAACATTAAAAAAGCATCCTATTGCATTAAAAACAACAATTTTGAGCTCAAAACAACACAATATCCTCAACGATGAACAACAAACACGAGATAAGCATAGGCTAAATTCACATTGAGCTTTAACTCATTGTTTTGACTCTTTTCTTGATCCAATTGACCCTTGAAAATTATAGCTTAGTTGTTTCACATATAAATACAAAATAAAAACTCAGTAAGACACATTATAACCCAACACAATAGACTAGAAAAATGCCTAGCTCAAGCTAGTTACACTAGTTTTCCCAGTTGACTTCTAATTGATCAATTTGAATTAAAACTTTTGTGAAACTATCATTAAACATTTTGAAAACTTACTTGGACACATAAATTCTCATTTATCTCATTATCAACCCAATAATCACGTGAATAATCTTCAAAACAAGGCTAAATAGGTTAGAATAGTAGCGCTAGAGTGCCTAAATACACCCAACATCACCACCCCATACTTAAAGCCTTGTTCGACCTTGAACAACTCTTAACTATAAACAGCATGAACTGAAGAGACTCCATACTTCTACAACATGCAAGGAATTCAAGTTAGCACTATATTTACTACACGAAATGCAAGCTTACTACACTAAGCACGTTATACACAATTGAAAGCTCAAGAATCCTACTTCCTAAACATCCTAGCCTCAAGAATGAACTCCACAATTGGAAAAATCATGCTAATTGTTCAATCAAAGACATCAAAAGAATCACCCATATTCATCAACATGTGCCTCTCACCACAAGAGAGTTACCCATAATCACTCACAATAATGCAAATTATCACAATGGATATATAAATCAAGTTATGCTCACTCTCACAAAGAATTAGCAAGTTATGCATAATAAACCATAGGCTTTCCCTTAGTGTAGTGCTCCACTAATACTTGAATAATAAACTTAGGATCAATTAGGTCTTTTTCGAGTCGTAATGTAGGCTAAGGGACAGGAATAAACTATTTGAGAATAGTGACTAAACTCTCTAAGTACTTTAATACACTACATTATACATCTAAAACCAATATTCAACAATCAAATTACACTTTTTCCATCCACCCATCACCTTTATTTTTTCCCGATTTCTTTTAAGCATTTTCACAAACACATGGTGGGAGTATTGTTTATTCCTTCAAGATTCAATATTTCTCATTTTTTACAATCATGGGAATATTTCTTACAATATTTATATCACTCCCAACCACCACACATCAAACATTAAAAACAATAACTATTACCTTGGGGCATCAATTTAACCTTTTTCTTCTTCAATTTCTAAAACTCTTTACCAATTCAATTTTTTCATTAAAGCACTTAGGAGCTTTTTGGATCAAATTATTGTCTATCAAAAAAGGGATTAGGCTACTTTTGTGGCTACCAAAGAAAAGGCTAAAGGCTCAATGGGGATAACTAGGATAATGCACAAAGGGTAGGTCAAATTAAAGGTATAAAACAAGGTTATCAAACAAATTCCTAAATTATCTCCTAAACCCACACACTTTCTTTCGCTTTACTTACACACCGGGCAAGTTCTAGACATCACATGCAACAAGATATATACAAAAGTCTCATATGCACATGGCACATGCTCAATTCAATAGGACCGTCATATACTCTCAACCAAACAATAGCATGAAGTCAAATTTAAGCCAAAAATTACAAGAATCATAAAAATAAGCCTAAAAGTTTCAAAAGTAGAAATTCACTCATTCAACATGCTTTTACCATACAAAATACTTGCACCATGTAATAAAAAAATAGAACTAACAAGAATATCTCACATAAAAAATTTAAATTGACCTAAAATTTAGGAATTTCTCCCACCCCACACTTAAAAATCTATTTTGTCCCCAAAGTGAAATTAAAAAGAGATAGAAATACTCCCTTAGGCCTCTAGGCCTATCTAGTAGTATCTTTACATAAGAAAGAGATATGTGGGACCCCACACTTAATCTTTGTCATGCTCATTAGCTCAAGTATATGGTACTCAGACTTTCCATTAACCTGTTACTCAATCAAAAACAAAAACTACATGAAATAAATACTAAAAATTGACAAGAAAACATACCTTCTTTAACTTGGGTTGCCTCCCAAGCAGCGCCTAATTTAGTGTGGCGGCACAACCCAACTCAATTTAACCATATCCCTTCTTCCTTTTTCTCTCTTTTAGGAGCCATTTTTTGTTTGTTCTTGACCTTTTGAGTTTTCACTCTCAAGGTCAATATTTCTCTTCACTACAACCTTTCATCATATAGGAAAATAGTGGATTCAACTTGGGCCACTCAATCAAGTAAGCTAAAGTGGTTTTTTATGGACTAACCACCCCACACTTATCCCTTTAATACCATTGATCATATATAAACCTTTAATTTGGGATGTTACATTGGGTGCTTTGTAAACATTAAATATGAGCTCTTTATCATCAACCCTCATTTTGAGCATGCCTTCTCTAACATCAATTAAAGCTCCTCTAGTTGCTAAGAATGGACGCCCCAAGATGATTGGTACCTATTTGTCTGCCAAAAACTCAATAAAAAAATAGTTAGTAGGTATAATGTATTTATCAACCTTTATGAGAACGTCCTCAATTATTCCTTCCAGATATGGAAATAACCCACCCGCCAGTTGCAAAACCACAGTGGTCAACCTCGGCTCTCCCAAGCCCAATGTTTTAAACTATGATAGGGGTATCACATCAATGCATAGCCCTAAGTCACTCAATGCATGGATAAATTTTCTCCCAATTATAATAAGGATATCAAACTTCCCCTAATCTTTTAATTTCTTGAGGATTTTTTGTGTCATTACCGTACTACACTCCTTAGAAAGTGTTATTTCTCCCACGTCCTGCAATTTCACCTTTTTTGCCACCACATGCCTTAAGTACTTTGAATACTTGGGCATACTCTGCAAAAAATATCTAAAAGAGGTAACTTAATGTGAAAATCTTTGAATGTGTCAAAAAACAATTTGAACATAACATCCTCCTTTGCTTTTATTTGTCTCTGAGGGAAGGGTAGTGGCGGCATCTTCTTCATTTTTGGTGCATCAACAACTTTCTCTTTCAAGTACTCAGACATCCTTGATTTTTTAGTAGCTTTTGTAGAAATCTGTTGGGGAATCAAATCTGCATCATCCTTCTTTGTTGCCTTGGGAGATTCTCCTTGAAGCTCTTTATTGATGCACAAGGTGATTTCTATAAACTGCTTTGGGGTTTTTGTATCATCTGGCAAACCACTTTGTGTCCTTGTAGATAATGCTTGTTGATTCTTCCCTACGTGAAACTCTAAACTTCTTATGGACGCTGATGTGTGAGCAAATGCTAACATATTTGAGGCTTTTAACTAAGAATAATTGCAAAATCTTAAGAAACTTTTATTGTTTTTAATTGTTTACTTTTTGATATTGCAGTAATAGTCAAGATGCAAGAGAACCAACAACAACGGAGGTAAAAGAGTTGATTTCTGAGTAAGTAGAGATAGAAGTATGGCTGACGACTTATCTAATAAGTCGCCATCCTTGTGATAAGTTATCAGAAGTACCGTCAGCGTTAGACAGAGAATGGACTTTAGCTGGAATGCATAATGACATCTGGGATAGGTCGTCAGAGTTGTGATAAGCCATCAGGCTTATTGTTAGGCTTGGGCAGCACTTGAGAAATTAAAGTAAAGATGTGATGACATCTGTGATAAGTCATCAAAGTTCTGATAAGCCGTGATATCTCATTGTCAACCTAAGGCAGATATTGTCAAAAGTGAAGAGGAGCTAATAAAACTCCTGATAAGTCGTCAGATTCCTGATAAGTCATCACCCACAACGTCATATATCTGAGAAAAAAGCCATGATATGTGATTTTTTTTCCATAATTAGGTTGAAGTATTTAATGAAAAGTTCTAGGGTTTCCATTCAGCATCTTGATCATCTTGAAATGGCTGGAACTTATTCAAAAAAAAGTTCACCTCTCTTTGGGGGCTCAAAACTTAGAATTTAATTTTTAACTCTTTGATTTGGTTGTGGGAATTTTCTCTTAAACTTAGGAGAGAATCAAATTCAGACTTCATCTTTTGTAAGTTTAATTACTTTGAATGATGATTATAATTGTTGTTATCTCTTTCTTTCTCATGTGGAACTAAAACTCACAACTAGGGTTGTGGGATCTATGATTATTCCCCCATTGATTTAATAGTTGGTTAAGGTTTGAGTGATTGTGGAGACATCTTGATAATTCCTTTATTATTATTGTTATTTATTGGTTGCAAACAATAAATCCCACCTTATGTTGATTTACTCGAACTGAGAAATAAACTAAAGATAGCAAATTATCAACACGGATTTGGGAAGGTTAAGCTCTCATCTAAAGAATAATGTTGTAACAAGATTGATCAACTTGAGATAAAATTAGTATGAATTAAATGACTTCCTATGTTTGATAGAACTATGGAGTTCAACATCTAGAAAGGTTGAGAAACACTAAGATGGACTGTCGAAACTAATAATTTGGTGTTTCCCACAAGTCATGAGAACCTAATACTGTAGTTATTATTTCATGGGGATTAATAAACATAGTAACACAACCCTAGTTCCTCTTTATTACTAATTTGACCCATGAAATTTTAGTTTTGAGCTCTGAAGTAAGTCAAAACTTTAATTATTGTTTGATAGATAAAACCGTCCATTTTATCTTTTCACAACATTTATTTTCATTCAACTTGTAACTATAGTTTTAGATTAGTTTAATCACCACTCACATTGTTCCATGGGGATTCGACCCTGAATCCAAAGTTGGGTAAATATATTGACGACGACCACCTTACACTAAATTGACGTGTAAGTTGAGCATTATAAAAAATGGCGCCTTTGTCGGGGAACAGTTTGACATATTGAGTTTGTTAAAAAATTTAGCCTACTTGTTTGAATTCTAACTTGTAAATATTTGTTTTTAGTTTTCTTTTATTTCTTGTGTTAGGTAGATTTTTATGTTAGTTTACTTATTACTATGGCATCGTGGAATAAACATGAGCATGGTTGTTGGAAATATTATCTTGATCATCGATGTCCATATTATGATGGACCTCACTTTTGGCAAGATTATTGATATGCTCCCCGGAGAGATATGTGTGTACCATCTCTATCTTACCGGGAGTATTATTGTTCCTTATGTGGTGGTCAATATGAAAATTGGAGTGATTTCCCAAATGCCCCAACCCCCTACTGTGCTAACCCAAATTTTAGTTTTTCTTCTAAGTTTGATAGGTCTTATGGTTAAGAAAAAAAAGAATGAAGCACCGATAAGAGTAGTATTGAAGCTATATTTCAACGAATGTTGGATATCCAGAAAGAAACATATGATATCATATGTGATATGAGTCAAGACATGAAGCCAACCATTCCTAAAGAGATAGATATAGAGATCAATCATTCAAAGCATTCTTCTATATTATTTTAAGATGATATCTTATCTGTGGAAGATGAGAAGCAAGAACCCTATATTGATGTTGATCTTAATGATTAGCAACTCTTGGTAATTTCCCAACCAATCAAACCAACCATGAAAAATGATGCTAAGATTGAGAAAATGATACTAAAGGCAAAAAAAGAAACCAAGCCAATCTCTTATAAAGACACTGGCCCAATTTAGGGTGAAGAGGTCAAGAAGGATGCAACTCCGAAATTATGGAGAAGACCTCACTCGAATCACTTTTCAACATTATGCTTGGTGGATGTGATGAAAGTCGAATCACCCAAGCAAATGATGAATTTTGGAAATAAGGAGAAAAAATCCTACATTTTGGAGTTTGTCTTGCCGAAAAGGTATAATACAACCCCAATCTTGAAGGCCAAGAAACTTAAAGATCAATGTCTATTTAGTGGCTTTTTAAGATTCTCACTGTTGTCGAATGAGCCCATACAAAAGTTCGATGCAAAATTGGGCAAGCGGTTTAAGTCTTCGAAGTGGCGTGATAGAACTTTCCTTATCATGCCCTCATATTTTCCCAACATACCTAAAAGATGTAAAGATCGAAAGGTGGGCCGACGATTCAAACTGTCTAAGTGAAGGGACAAAGGATTAAGTACTTGTAAGGTATCTTGATGAATTCTGAGTAGTCAAGATAACCTAGTCGTGCCCCGACATTGAATAAGGCGATACTTGGGAGGCAACCCAAGGTATTTTGTTATTTGTATTCATATTATGTAATTGATATCAGATCTTCGCACCCAAGGTGCCACAGGTATGTTTCTAAATCTCTTTTTTTGGTTTTACCTATTGGGGACATTACATGATTTTAAGTTGAGGGTGGGGCTACTTATGGGTATTGATGTCCTCTTGGGGTTTTGTTGTCGTGCCTCTTTTCCTCGTAGACTTGTTCCTAGTAGAGCCAACATGTTTAGGCATATTATGATTTGTTGTAATATGTTGTAGTTGACTAGGAGAAAGACAAGTACCTTAGGCAGTTAATATGTTTTTATTCATTTTTGAACACCTCTTCAATGGTCTATTTTATAACTATGTGATATCCATTTATGTGTGACCACTGTGCATCTTGTTATGGCATTAGTACCAGTGACATGGTAACCATTGCTAAACAATTGCATGAATCGAATGGGTAGTAGCTTGTGATATATCTTTCTACCATGTGTGTGTGAGATACTACCTAGTTCCCGTTGTGTGTTAAATCCAGAACTTTCCCAATTGGTATTGTCTTGATTATAGGATAGTGGTTAGGAAAGGATCATAGGCCGTTGTTGATATTAGTCCACTTTTAGCCTAATTGACCTTCTATGTGTAAATAATATCCCTTGATCCTTATTTTAAGTCTGAATGCCTATTCTTTTTATTATACCTATCACCTTCCTATATGTATCACAATAAACCTATTTTGGCCTTGGTCCTCCTTGGACATTGTGTACTTTGACTTAGTCGAATAGCCTAAGTTGAGGGTGGCTACCATAGGGGTGTGTGATGTAAAATAAGTATAAAGAAAAGTAGAATAAAATAAAAAAATAAAAAGCTGGGTGCGGTGGAAAAAGAATAAGAAAAGAAAAGTTATGAAAAAAAAAAGAAATGATTGTCAAAAAGACCGCACCCATCCTGAATATGTGTGATCAAGAAAAGAGAAGAATAGAAAAAGGTTAATAAGTGAGACCCCAGAAGCTAGTGTAGTGTCAAGGAGGCTTAATCACTTTAAATATCATCGAGTATCATACCAGCCCCTAGCCTACATTACAAGCCAAAGAGAAAACATAGAGTGATCCTAGCTGACCTGTCTGAAAATCTTGGTAATGAAAATAAGGGAAAGCCTATGGTATTGGCATACATTGATTGGAACTTCATTCTGAGAGTGAGTATCATTTGACTATCCCCATGGTTATATATGTGATGTTTGATAAAAGTGAAGAGGGACTACTTTGTAGTAAGGACACACTAGTTACGTTTCTAGGTGCTAACTTGTTTGCATAGTGTAATCTTGGTACATGCATGGTTGTTGTTACTGAATTGATGACATTTCTTGATTCCTATGTGTCGTATTGTTGTTCTTTAATAATTTACACAGTTATTTTTAAATTAATTGATCTTAGAGATGGTGAAGATATTTTGAGATAATATGGATTGTTGACTACCGAATATACTTTGTATTCTCTTGGTTGTGTTTTAGTTGCTTGAGGACAAACAACTGTTTTAAGTAGAGGGTATTGATGTGTGAGAAGATGGTAACACATTTGAGGATTTTAACTGAGAATAATTGCAAAGTTTTAAGCAACTTTTGTCGTTTTTAATTGTTTTCTCCTTGATATTGCAGTAATTGCCAAGATGCAAGAGAACCAGCAACAACGAAGGTAAAAGAGTTGATTTCTTAGTAAGTAAAGATGGAAGTATGGCTGACGACTTGTCTAATAAGTCGTCATCCTTTTGATAAGTTATCAAAAGTACCGTCAGCCTTAGACAGAGAATAGATAGGTCATCAGAGTTATGATAAGCCATCAGGATAGTTGTTAGTCTTGGGAAGTGCTTGATAAATTGAAGGAAAAATGTGATGACATCTGTGATAAGTTATCAAAGGTTTGAGAAGCCGTCATGCCACATCGTCAACCTAAGGTAGAAATTGTCAAAAGTGAAGAGAAGCTGACGATATTCCTGATAAGTCGTCAGACTCCTGATAAGCCGTCACCAACGACGCCATCTATCCGAGAAAAAAGATGTGATCTGTGATTTTGTTTTCATAATTAGGATGAAGTATTTAAGGACAAGTTCTAGGGTTTTCATTCAGCATCTTGATCATCTTGAATTTGCTAGAACTTATTCCAAAGGAGTTTACCTCTCTTTGGGGGCTCAAAACATAGAATTCAATTTTCAACTCTTTGATTTAGTTGTGGGAATTTTTTCTTGAACTTAGAACAGAATCGACTTCAGACTTCATCTTTTGTAAGTTTAATTACTTTAAATGATGATTATAATTATTTCTATCTCTTTCTTTCTCATGTGGAACTAAAACTCACAACTAGGGTTGTGGGATCTATGATTATTCCCCCATGGATTTAATAGTTTGTTAGGGTTTGAGTGATTATGGAGACATCTTGATAATTCCTTTGTTATGATTGTTATTTATTGGTTGCAAACAATAAATCCTGCCATAAGTTGATTTTCATGAACTGAGAAATAAACAAAAGGTAGCGAATTATCAACAAGGATTTGGAAAGGCTAAGCTACCATCTAATGATTAATGTTGTAACAAAATTGATCAAATTGAGATAAAACCAGTATGAATAGAATGATTTACTAAGTTCGAGAGAATTAGGGAGTTCAACATCTAGGTAGGTTGAGAAACAATTAGATGAACTGTCGAAACTGATAATTTGGTGTTTCCCACAAGTCACGAGAAGCCAACAATAGAGCTATTATTTCATGGGGATTAATAATCATAGTGATAACAACCCTAGTTCCTCTTTATCACTGATTTGAACCATTAAAATTTTAGTTTTGAGATCTGAAGCATGTCAAAACATTAATTATCGTTTGATTGATAAAAACCCCTATTTTATCTTTTTGCAACATTTGTTTTAATTCAATTTATAGCTATAGTTTCAAATTATTTTAATCACCACTCACATTATGCCTCGTGGATTCGACCCAGACTCCGAAGTTGGGTAAATATATTGACGATGACCGCCTTGCTCTAAATTGACGTGTAATATCAGCGTTATCAAACAATTTTTAACTCTTTGATTTGGTTGTGGGAATTTCATCTTGAACTTAGAAGAGAATCAACTTCAGACTTCATCTTTTGTAAGTTTAGTTACTTTGAATGATGATTATAATTGTTGCTATATCATTTTTTCTCATGTGGAACTAAAATACACAAATCGGGTTGTGTGATCTATGATTATTCCCCCATGGATTTAATAGTTGGTTAGGGTTTGAGTGATTGTGGAGACATCTTTATAATTTCTTTATTATGATTGTTATTTATTGGTTGCAAACAATAAATCCCACCTTATGTTGATTTTCTCGAACTGAGAAATAAACTAAAGGTAGTGAATTATCAACAAGGATTTGGGAAGGTTAAGCTCTCATCTAGTGATTAACGTTGTAACAAGATTGATCAACTTGAGATAAAATCAGTATAAATAGAATGATTTCCTAAGTTTGAGAGAATTAGGTAGTTCAACATCTAGGCAGGTTGAGAAACACTTAGATGGACTGTCAAAACTGATAATTTGGTGTTTCCCACAAGTCATAAGAACCCAATACTACAGTTATTATTTCATGGGGATTAATAATCGTAGTGATCACAACCGTAGTTCCTCTCTATCACTGATTTCAACCATTTAAATTTTAGTTTTGAGCTCTTAAGCAAGTCGAAACTTGAATTATTGTATGATTGATAAAACCCCTCATTTTATCTTTTTGCAATATTTTTTTAAATTCAACTTGTGGCTATAGTTTTAAATTAGTTTAATCGCCACTCTTATTTTCCATGTGGATTCAATCCCGACTCCAAAGTTGGGCAAATATATTGACTACGACCACATTGTACTAAATTGACATGTAAGTTGAGCGTTATCATCCGCTTGCAAATTTTTTAAGTCTGCAACAAACTATGTCTAATTATCTAATAGTTGTTTCATCATCTCCTCCATATTGCTAGTTGACTGATTTGATTGGGCATGTCGCTGTGGGGCGTTCCATAGCTAATTTAGTGGTTGAGTCTGCCACTTTATGTTGTAGGCATTACTAAAATTTAGACTTTGAGCATTGCCTACATACACCACTGATTTTGGATTTGATGTACACATGGCCACTGAATGGCCATTATTTCTACTTACCTTACACCAACCTGCAGCTTGTTGGGTAGCATTTACTGTGGTTGTAGGCTGTATTGCTCCCAATTTTATGCTGTTGAACTGAGTGTTGATCAAATTTTGTAATAGTAAAACCTGTGCTGCTAAGGCTGTGAATTGGTCCACCTTCAATACACCCACAATTCTTTTTATGGTACTTCTAGAATCTGAATGCCACTCTGTATTTCCTTGTGCTATGCGGTTCAACAATGTGTACAGCTCATCAAAATTCAATTCCAGCGCTTGACCACCTGCATCTAAATCTAGCAAAATCTTTGTATTATGATCTTAGACTATTGGTGATGTGGACAATCCCGAACAGAACCTTGAAGTGTTTCCAAGAATGATAAAGATTCTTATCTAGCCTTTTCTTGAAACTCACTATCTCACTGCAAAGTCTCACAGTCTTTCTAGAAGGGAAAATATACTGAGGAATTCTCTGGCTAAGTCATCCCATGATGTGATTGAATTGGCCGACTCCGGATTCAACCACCTTTTGGCTTCCGCCAAAAGTGAAGGGGGAAACAGTCTTAGCCTCATAGAATTTGTACTTACCCTAGTCTGAATGAATGTATCAGTCAGCTCAATGAGTGTCTAGAAGTGGACATGTGGATCCTCATGAGAAAGCCCTGCAAACTATCCACTACTGATAAGAAGCTGCACTATATTATGTTTTAACTTGAAATTTCCCCCAGCTATTGGTCTTTGAATTAGGGATGTCAAGTTTGTTGGAAGTGGGACTACCACTTCCATAACTATCCTTCGGGCTGCATGTTGTTCATACATTAGAACAGGAACTACTTGGCCTTCTTGGATTTGTGGAATTCGAGGGAGAAGGATTGCATCTCTCTTACATTGATGAAAAAGTTGTTTAGGTTCCAGGCTTGTTCAACCAAATCCTGAGCCCTTGCCATCTTATTATACTCCAACTTGTTTTCTAGATAAACAAAACCAAGACCAAGTGTAAAAACACTAAATAAATCTAAAAGTAAAACTAAATAAATAATTGCCAAAATACAAGTCCCCGGCAATGGCGCTAAAAACATAATAGTGCCCAAGCACACATGCAAGTGTACGTGGTCTTATCAAGTAGTAAAGTGGCCTAATAAAAGGTAAGTATCGATCCCACAGAGACTTAATTTAACAACTATTGTATTCTAGCTCACAATTTAGATTCAACTAGTGCAAGCGTAACAAAAAAGAGAGTTTTGAAAATTTTAACTTGGAATTAAAGTAAATAATGCGTAAATAAAAGTCTTCGAACAATGAATAGGAGAAAATCCAGGGTTGAATCATCTTGAAAAATCATACTATGTTATTGAATTTCATTCATTAACTTGCTTAGCTTGGTTGTTGATTCGTAGGGTTAATTGCATGATTATGGTCTCTCGACATCTAATCGTTTACCTAATTTGGACATTACAACTACATCATTGAGCGAGGTTGTAATAACACAATTAAGTGTATTAAAGCTATCATCCTACGTTTGTATCAAGTGAGGCTCCTAAGTACATCCCTGTCCTAGGTTGTAGGTTCAATTCTTTATTTTATAAAAGAATAAAAACCCAAACTTTGTTTATTCCCATTTTCTATCTCCTAATTCCCTCTGCTGAGTTCACAAGGTTTACAATTGATGTATTCTAAGGGTATCGAATCCTTAAAATAGTTAAAACAAGAATAAACAAATAACCAATAATGATAAGTAAACCAAACGAAATTAATTCAAAACAATCGTACTCCTATTCTTGGATTCAAACCCGGAAGGGGAGTTTTAGCCACTCATAGCCATAATCAACATCCAATTAATTGTATGAACAATTAAAACCATAAAGAAAAAGATAAATTAATGAAATAAAAATCTAAAAAGAAGTTGTGGTAGCTTTCAATGTTGTTCCAAGTGATCTAGGGGTTCCAAAATTGTCAAAGTGGTTTAAGTCATTATATTTATAGTATATATGTCATAACCCCAATTAGATTTGGTTTCCATTTCGTTCTTGGAAAAATTATCCTGATTTTTGTATTCACCGCGTTGCTCCGTAGTGTCAAATGGCATCATTGGGCTCAACTGGGCACTTTTCTCCCCTTTTTGGTCCTTAATGCGAAGCAGTATTACCACGTTAAGCCACTATTTTTTGGACAATTGTGAATTGACACATCTACGAGATGGGGTGTTTTACCATTTTGGGCCACTTATGAGTCTAATGGTATTTATAACTTGCCAATTATCCAAACACACAGCCCATACGTGCTCAATACTTTCCAGGGGTCCAAATTGCATCCAGCTTGTGTCTTGTACTTCCGTGGTCATTTCTGAGCCTTTTTGAGTTGTTCCCACTTGATTTTAAGCTTTTATATCCTTAATATATTATCATAATACATTAAAAAATAATCCTATTTCATTAAACACAGCAATTTAGAGCTCAAAACAACACAACATCCTCAATGATGAACTAGAAACACAAGATAAGCATAGGCTAAATTCACATTGAGCTTTAACTTATTGTTTTGACTCTTTTCTTGATCCAAATGATCCTTGAACATTATAACTAAGTTTTTTAACATATAAATACATAATAAAATCCTTATTAACTCATTAAAACACATTAGAACCCAACACAATAGACTAGAAAAACACCTACCTCAAGCTAGTTACACTAGTTTTCTCGGTTGACTTCTAGATGATAAATTTGAATCAAAACTCATGTGAAACTACCATTAAACATTTTAAGAAAATAATTGGACACATAAATACTCATTTATCTCATTATCAACCCAGTAATCACGTGAATCATCCTCAAAACAAGGCTAAATAGGCTAGAATAGTGGCGCTAGAGTGCCTAAATATGCCCAACATCATGAATACTATTAGTAGCATGGTTCTTGAGTGAGACTGACACCTCACGAATATGTCTGGTAGCTTCTTAAGAAGAAATAATTGGAATAACCAAAGATGGAGCACGTCTGACATTTGGATCAACTTGATCAATTGGTTCAATAAGATTAGGATCTCTGTGTTCTGCCATTTAAAACTGTTGAATTGTATACTTAGATCTTCACCTTTTTTTAGATACCAATTCTAGTTCCGAATAAAGGTCTACCAACTCTCGATCTCTCGCCAGTCCTGTATTCAGCAAATCCTACAAAAAGACAGTTGCTAAGATCAAGTTGTTAACACTTAAACTTACTATCAAAAAAATAAAAAATTTAGCAAATTACTAATTATACTAATACCTAGAAACGGCATCAAAAATTTGTTGAATTCAAAAGAATATGCAAGTGTACATATTTGTACAAGTAATATAGTGACTAAGGAAGTTGGATATTGTACCCACGAGGACTATGCAACTAGCAATTCAACCAACTTTAGTTTTAAACAAGACTGTATTAAGTGCTCTAGAGTATCAAGATTATGGTGAGGTTTCTAATAGAAAATATAAATGAATAAGGAATAATAATTTGTGACACTAGCAAAGCAAGCAAATGTTGTAAACAATAATGATGAGAATTCCAGGGTTGAGGCTCTTTTAACAATCTTACAAATCTAAATTCGTATCGTAGTCTAGTTGATTATCAGGTTGTTGATTCATAGGGTTTATAGTATGAATATAGTCTCCCGACCTCTAATCTTCTAGCTATATGAACATTGCAACTATATCATTGAGTGGGGATGCAATACTCCATTTAGATACCTAAAGATATCTTCCTACAAGTGAACTAAACAAGGCTTCTAGGAATATCCCTATCCTAGATGCTAATTCATATTTGCTATTTCATAAAAGAATGATAACCTTTATCCTTAATTTCTTCATTCTAACCTATGATTCTCCTCCTAGATTCACATAGGAATATAGATTTATTCTAATGGTGGACACTCATGAAAATAATATGCACAAGAAATTAAGAACCTATATGATAATTCAACAATAAACTATGAGAAAGAATATCAAAGAGTAATCATGTTCTTGGCCTCAATCTAGAATAAGGGTATTTAGCCACTCATATTGAATTCAAGATCAAAAATAAATATTTAATCATACCAAGAAGGAATATTGAATTAATGAAGTTAAAAGAAGTTCTAAGAACCCTAAAAGAGAGATTTTTCTACTTTTTTGTTGTTGTTGTGATTTGCAAAGTGTTTCCAATTGACTTGATTTGTTTCTTCTATAGCTGGGTTTATTTATTTCTAATTTTGTATCACATCATGATGCGGTGTTGGTATTACCTCTACTAGCTCCATGACATAGCCTTATCACAGTGAGCTACTAGAATGTAACACTTTGATAATTTCCCCTCACTGGCACGCGGTGCTATAGTGATGAGCTACTGGAGTTCAATTCTTGAGAATATTCCTCCACCACGTGACGGTGTTATCATGACAAGCCTCTAGAAATTGTTGTCACTAGAGAATTTTCACCAGCTACAATGCAGTGCAATTGCGATGGGTCACTGGAATTTTATTATATCGAATTTTTCTTCCTTGCTCGATTCTCTTCTTTCCAATCCGAGTTTCAATTTTCTCATTTCTTCAAATTAACCTCATTTAACCATTCATCATTAATTTCCCACATATGTGTCCAATCACATTTGATTCCATCAAAATTGAGCCCTGTACAAACTAATCATGTCCATTAGATAAAGAAAACAATTAAAGCTCAAATATAATAAGAATAACATATTTTAGCATACATAACCAGTCCAAATATAGGTGAATATTGGTGTTTTGACATATAAATACTCCCAAGATCAGGAGTGTATTTCAGTGGTGATGAGCAAGATGCTGAAGAAGCTTAAGGACCCTGTGAGTTTCACCTTCCCTATACAAGTTGGTGAAAGTGATATGGTCCATGATTTGAGTGATTTGGGGGTGAGCATAAATTTGATACTCCTCTAAGTGTTTAATACACTTTGTTTTGAAAAATTGAGGCCATGTTCAATTGTGATTCATATGGCATACCGAACAAAGTGGTGCCTAAGGGAATCATTGAGGATGTTCTCATCAAGGATGGTAAATTGATTATTTCTGATGACTTTATTATTCTTGATTATGTGCAGATGACAGATTACCAATCATACTAGGACATCTATTCTTAGCAATTGGAGGAGCACTTATTGATGTGAGAGAGGGCAATCTAAAAATAAGACTGAATAATGAAAAGGTGGTATTCAACATATACAAAACACTCTATATACTTTCATACTAAAAGGATTTATGCATGATCAGGGCTATGGAAGAGGATAAGTATGGGGTGGAGGATTGCAAACCTCCAATGACTTATTCATACACTTTCATAGAGTTTCCCATACCAATAATTACGCCTAAAGATGAGAAACAAAAAGAGTAGCCTAAAAAGGCAAGTGTAAAAAGAGATGAAAACCTTGAGATTAAGAACTCAAGAGGTTAGAAAAGAATAAGAAGTTTGGCTCTAAGTAGGAGGAGAATAATGAAAAAATATGGTTAAGAGTTGTGATGTGAATTGTGTCGTCACAGTAAATTAGGCGCTACTTTTGAGTCAACTCGACTTAAGTTAGTTGTTATTATTTTTAATGTTTTTCTTTGGTATCACCTTTGTTTTTTTTGTTTTGTTCTAAAAAGTTGAAGTAAAGTCTGAGTATTGGAGATCTAAGCTAAGGAGCAAGGAAAAGACTGAGTTTGGGGTCCTCCATACCCTTCGATGGTGATAATGCTACTAGCTAGCGTAGAGGCCTTAGGGAGTATTTCTATCTTTTTCATTAATTTGTACTTTGAGGACAAACAGTGATTTTAAGTGTAGGGTGGGGAATCTTTAAATTGATTAGTGTGAAGTGTTGCCATAGGATTTTGATTTTTTGTTATTTTCTTGTTTTTGTCTAAATTTTAAAAATTACAAAAAGCTTTTTGTCTAAATTTTAAAAATTACAAAAAGTTTTTATCTTTTAAATTTTTTTTGGTGTTTGTCAAGTACAAGCACCCCTTATCCACCTTTTGTTTTTTTTCAGTTTTTCTGAGGTGGGTGCCCTTTGAACCTAATATTCCTTTTTTATGTTTAGGTGTAATTCAAAATTTTTGTCATTAGGAATAAATAAGATGCTCATGTTAGGTGTTGTTTATGATTACATTATGAGAGTTGTTTTTGAATGGGATAGCATGTATAGTGAGTTGAATGGCTATTTTTTAGACAACTAAGCTCATTTATATGACTCTTGTGCGATGTTGGCTTAATTAAGAATTTTTCTTATTGATTGGTTGAGCGCCTATAGACATCCTTCTTGATTTAAGAATATGCCATATGTGAGTGATGTTGTTATAACATTCCATATTTCTATAGTGACTTCTAGAACATATCTGGTGTGTGTGCAAAGTAAAATAATGAATTTTGGGTTTAGGAGATAATATAGGCATTTCTTTGATAGCCATGTTTTGCACTATCTTTATCTCGCCTTATTTCATGATCTTCGTTAGACTTATTGAACCTTTATCCTATGCCTTGGAAGACTCTAATATGGCTTATACCTCTCCTAATTAACCATAATTTTATCCAAAACTGCTGGGTGCTTTAGTAAAAAGATTGATATTTCAAGGAGTGTAAAATTAAAAAAGGAAAAGAGTGAAAGTGAAGCCCCAAAATAGTAGTTATTTGTGTGTTATAATGATTATGTGTTGTGATTGGGTGACTCTCTTGTGATGAGGGTACATTTTTTATGATTGTCAGATGATTTGTATGCTCTCTTTGTTGAGTAATATGCATGGGTTTTCCAACTTGGTAGTGTCAATTCTTGAGTTTAGGGAGTTTTGAAGTGGTGTTCATGAGCTTTTCAATTGTAAGATGACAGGTTTAATATGGAACATACTATTCATATAACCCTTGTTGTTTTTCCTTGAGCATCTTAGTTTTGGGAATGATGTTAGAGCCTCTTTGGATGATGCTTAATTTACAAATTATTTCAAGCATGAAAAGTATTTAAGTGTGGGGTGGTGATCTTAGGAGCATTTAATCGAGGGGTGGTGATCTTAGGAGTATTTATATTCCTAAGTGTTACCATTTATGCACGTTAAGCTTAGTTTTGAGGACTTTTTTGTGTGATTAATGAGTTATAAATGGTGTAATTATGTATTTATTTGTTAAATTACCATTTTAGAGTGTTTAAGGTGTAATTGAAACAAGTCAATTGTCAAATGATCACATAGAGTCTAGACGAGAAAACTAGTTGTGCTAGCCTGAGTTATGGTTGGTACTAGTATACTTTGATGAACCAATTGTGTTGTATAAACTAATTATTGTAATTTTATTATTTAAGATACCATTTTAGGGATTTTTAATCTAACTAAAGACTACAAACAATTCATAAGAAGTGAGGAAACAAGGATCCAAAGTACAACAATATCAGAGCTTAAATGGAGCGAATCCTCCTATTTGTAGGAGTGCCTTGCGCCGCACCCCCCAGGGAAGGATATGGGGTGTGCGCTAATACCCCTAGTTAAATCCCTTACTTCCTTTATCCTTGCTTTGTTTGAGCTCTGCACCCCCAAAATATGGATTTAGGCCTCGCGACATGAGGCAACTCCCGAGGCGTCCAGAAGCTGATTTTAAGTTTTTTAAGTGAGGGGCAATGTTGTCAATGCATATATTTCGTGTTGAGATACCCATGGAAGACCTAAAACACTATAAAAGGGGAAATTATTAACAATTTCACCCTATTTTTCGATCAATACACAAATTGGATAGGAAACAAGACATCAAGGGGATCAAAGTAGGGTTTTTTGTTCTTTTTTTTTACTTTCTAGTAGTTTTACTTTATGAACTCATCTATGATGATTCTTTGTAAGACTATGAGTGTCTAAAACCCCTCATTAAAGGGTTTAGTCTACAACATGAATATGAAATTATGGTTTTATAGTTTGTTAATATATGTTTATGATTTTATAGTTGATTTTTATGTTTATCAAGTCGTGATTGTTCTTAAGCTCTTGTTTTACTACTCTAAGGCATCATGAACATTAGGATAAATATGATCCAAAAATTAATTTTCCATATAAGTGGAGGTACGGAATGAGGAATGTAAGAAATGTGTATCACATCCTTAATTTTAGATACTAATTGTTGAAGAATGACTTACGATTCGGCAGGGATATACCTAAATACCCCACTTGGTTAATGAAATGAAAGATATCTTAATGCATCCAAGTTAAATACAACATCCCCACTCAACGATATAGTTGTGAGATTAATTTGGGTAGATGACTTTGAGGATGACCATTCCCAAGTTTAATATCAACCCCATAAATCAATAATCACGATAACACCAGCGCCGGCTAGAAATCATAGTTATGCATGAAAGTGTAGTAAGTCTCTACCTTGAAAGTTCTCAATATATTATATAAAATCCAAATTTCATATTACTGTATATTTTTGTTACTTAGTTATAATTACAAAACCCAAATATTGCTTGTTTACAATTCACACTTATTTAATATGATTAGTAAAGCTAGAATTAGACAATTTGTTTATTATCAAGTCCCTGTGGATCAATATTTGGATCAAAAGGGCCACTTTATTACTTTCATGACCGTGTACACTTTCGTATGTGGTAGGACGCAACAGGTTTAGCTGACACCAACCCTAACTTCTTTTAGATGATGAGCGACATCAAATTAATGCTAGCACCCAAATCATATAAAGCCCATGCAAAAATTAAAGACCCAATAGCCCAAGAAATCTTGAAAGCTCTTAGATCTTTCTTCTTTTCAACTAAAGAGTGAGAGACAATTGCGTAAAAATGGTGCACATTTTCAGAAGGCACAAAACTCATTGTCCTCTTCTTTGTCACCAAATCTTTTATAAACTTCACATGCTGATATTTGATCTAGAGCCTCTACAAGAGGGACATTTATGCACAACTCCTTCAATATTAAAATAAAGTTTTGACATTTACCCTATTTGTCTTTATTAATCAGTCTCTAGGGAAAGGTAAGAAGAGGTCATGGGATGGACTTCAAAGTTGGTGTGACCTATTTACCTTTCCTTTTATTGACCTTACCTTCTTTTCCAGCAACTAGAGGCTTTTAAGATGCCTCCTCATTTACCACCACATCTTTACTTCCATCTCATCTACATCATCAATAACCACGTAATCATCCATCTTTTTATCAACCACAGGCATGGGTGGATCAATAATAGCTTTACCACTTCAAGTAGTAATAGTTAGGCGATGACTGTTATTCGTAGGATATTGAATGATATAAATTAGAAGTGTGGCCGATTGATGTTGGTTTAATATGGTAGACATTTACGTAAATTTTTTCTCAAGTTGTTTAATGATAACTGGACAAGACTTTACCTTCTACCTCAAACCTGAAATGTCTACCTTAATTTGCTTATGGAAACTCTCTTGGCTCTCTAACCCTTTAACAAATTTTATAAGCAACGCCTCTATTCTTGCATTTCTAGACTTATCATTATGGTTCCCCAGTGGGACATACAGGCCACTCTTATCTTTGTAATCATCTTTCCACTTCAATTCACCATCTTTACACTTGTAAGATTAACTCTATGTCGGAACATACACATTTACATGGGGAAATACCTCGATCCCCTTTGTTCATTAAATCCAATCATAGCCAACAAGGCTCTCAAAATCCATGGTCGTTGTATAATCATTTATTTAATGTGATAAAATAGGTGAGAAAGACAAACCAAGTGGCGATTTCACAATTTAAAGCCATTTACACAAGCGGGTTAAGTGAACAAAATAATTAAAAACTTATTCCAATTTCAAAATACCAATATGGGGTAAACCATGACCCTTAGTTTATTCACCATACCCATGCACCCCAAAATTCAAAACCATTAATAAAGCATAAGTAAAGCATAATAAATCATGGGAAAGCAATTTAAGAATCAACTATGTCAAAACTCTCACCCATAACAAAACCCACATTCAAATCCATATAATTTAAACCATGTAAAACACAGGCTTTTTGTCAATTTAGAATTGGGGTAAAGTAGTATGCCTGAAATATCATGAGATATGGAGAGAATTTGCCCTTGAGAGCTCTAGTTGATCAATTTCTTTGACACCCTAAGTATCTTCTTGAAAGAATTTAGAGTGATTCAGAGAGTGTTTTTATTGTGAATAGTATGCTAATGAAATCCCAAAGAGGATTTTAAATTGTGGGAGCTAAGTGGGGTAACAAGGAAATTACATAGATTCCCTTAATCAGAAGATCCCCTTTGTTCATTAAATCCAATCATAGCCAACAAGGCTCTCAAAATCCATGGTCGTTGTATAATCATTTATTTAATGTGATAAAATAGGTGAGAAAGACAAACCAAGTGGCGATTTCACAATTTAAAGCCATTTACACAAGCGGGTTAAGTGAACAAAATAATTAAAAACTTATTCCAATTTCAAAATACCAATATGGGGTAAACCATGACCCTTAGTTTATTCACCATACCCATGCACCCCAAAATTCAAAACCATTAATAAAGCATAAGTAAAGCATAATAAATCATGGGAAAGCAATTTAAGAATCAACTATGTCAAAACTCTCACCCATAACAAAACCCACATTCAAATCCATATAATTTAAACCATGTAAAACACAGGCTTTTTGTCAATTTAGAATTGGGGTAAAGTAGTATGCCTGAAATATCATGAGATATGGAGAGAATTTGCCCTTGAGAGCTCTAGTTGATCAATTTCTTTGACACCCTAAGTATCTTCTTGAAAGAATTTAGAGTGATTCAGAGAGTGTTTTTATTGTGAATAGTATGCTAATGAAATCCCAAAGAGGATTTTAAATTGTGGGAGCTAAGTGGGGTAACAAGGAAATTACATAGATTCCCTTAATCAGAAGACTAAAAACAGACACCCAATTTCTACGAGTGACCTCATGGCTCATAGAGTCTCCCTACGACTAGATTAGTCTAGTCCTAATCTAGATAGTGTCCAGGGTCAACCTATAATGGTCTTTCTATGAGTCACACCATAAGGCTCATATCTAGTCCTTACGAATTGTAATATGCAAGTCTAAGTCACAATAGGAAATTTAGGTTAGTTTATTAGTTTCCACACAATTCACACCCTACGACTCATTATGAAACCCTACGACTTGTAGGGTCTAAGTCATAGACAAGACAAAAACTCTTGGACAACATACTACCCTGGCTACGATTGGTTATCTAAGACTTGCAATGACACACTACGATCCACAGGGTAAGTCATTGTGAGGATAGTAATCTCAAAAATCAAAAAGTTTCTAGGGACTAAAAAACCCGAGGTGTTACATACTCCCCGCCTCCCCTCCTGCGATCATTCATCCCTGAATGATGAAACAAGGTATTCCTAAGCACGATTTAACACAGAAGCACACCCATTCTTCCCTTTAACAAAGATAGAAAACAAAGATACCAAGGAAACCATAATTTCCTTTAACAATGTCAGAAAACAAAGATGTTAAGAATAACACATAGCTCAAGCACTATTAATCAGAAGGGGGGAAAGAATGGATTCTTGGACTTCATGTCCTCTTTAGCTTCCCAAGTGACCTCTTCAACCTTTTCATTTCTCCATAGAACTTTATCAAAGCCACGTCCTCCGTTTGTGGTCGGTGGACTTGTCGATCGAAGATCTTCATCGGGTCTTCCTCCTAAGATAAGGAATCTAAAATACCTATACTTTCCAATGGAACCACTAGGGTAGGATCACCCACACACTTCCTCAACATTGAAACGTGAAAGACTAGGTGAATAAAACCCAAACTTGAACACAATTATAATTCATAAGCCATATTTCCCACTCTTACCAAAATCAAATAAGGGCCTACATAATGGTGACTGAGTTTTCTCTTCTTTCCAAAATGTATCAATCCTATTATGGGAAACACCTTCAAGAACACCAAATCGCCAACTTCAAATATCTACTCCATTCGTCTCATGTTCACATAGGACATTTGGTAATTTTAGGTGGTCTTAAGCATATCTTGAATCATTTTCACCTTCTTCATAGCTTGATAAAAAAATTAGGACCAACTAATTCAAGCTCACCAACCTCAAACCACCCAATAGAAGAATGATATCTCCTACCATACAAAGCCTCAAATGTAACCATCCTAATACTAGAGTGGTAGCTATTATTATATACAAATTCAATCAGGGATAAATAATCAACTAAACTGTAACAAAAATCAATCACATAGGATCTAAGCATAAATTTCAATATCTGAATGGTCCTCTCTATTTTTCCATCCATCTGAGGGTGGAAAGTGGTTCTAAGGTTTACCTTATTCCCCAAACCTATTTAAAAGGAATGCCAAAAGTGCAAGGAGAATTGAGTACCGTAATCAGAAATAATAAAAACGGGCACACCATGAAACTTTATGATTTCCTTACTGAAAAACTTTACATAATCCTAAGCAAAGAAATTAGTTCTTAGAGGTAGAAAATAGGCGGACCTAGTCATCCTATCCACGATGACCCAAATCAAATCAATTAATGGCAAGACTACAAAAAACCAGTAACAAATTTCATATTAATAACTTCCCATATCCATGTGGGCCACTCAATTTCTTGAAGTAATCCACCAGGACTCAAGTGCTTCTCCTTTACTTGTTGAAACACCATACTCTTGGCCATAAAATTGGCCACATCCCACTTCATTTTATTTCACTAATGAATTTCTTTCAAGTCGTGGTACATTATCATAGAACTATGATGAACCATGTAATTCAACTCTTGAGCCTCAGCGAATATCCGATCATGCAGCCCATCAACATTGGGAACACACAATCTATCTTAGTACCTCAGGATACCATCACCACCAATCTCAAACGATATCACCTTCTACTGACTAACATCATCCTTGATCCGCATTAATATAGGATCCAAAACCTATTTCTTTTTTACTTTAACATTAAGAGATGACTTCACCACCTCTTTCATAATCACACTTTCATCCTCAGAGTCTAAGAGACGAACCCCAAGATTAGACAAATAGTGAATATCCTTCACTAACTCTTGCTTCTTCTTATCTACATAATATAAGATTTCTATAGACAAGCTACTAAGATCATTAGCAACCATGTTAACTTCACCTGGGTAAATAATAGAGAGTCATATCATAGTCCTTGAGCAACTTAAGCCATCTTCTTTTTCTGTGATTTAACTTTTTCTGGGTGAACACATATTGAAAACTTTTATGGTTTGAGAAGATATCAACATGAGCTCTATACATGTAATGGCACCAAATTTTCAAAGGCTAGACTGCTGCCAACAACTCCAAGTCATGAGTCAAATAGATCTTGTCATGCACCTTCAGCTTCCTAGAAGCAATCAAGACACAACCCAGTCCCACATGGGATGCATCACAATGAATAACCAAACCTTCAATACACATGGGTAGAGTCAAAACGATAGCCAAAGTCAACTTATCCTTCAACATCTCAGAACTACCCTCATAATCATCAGACAAAAGAAACTATACCTTTTTCTAAGTCAACCTAGTCAGTGGGACAGTAACTATAGAGAAAGTCTCCATAAACCTCCTATAATATCCAGCCAAGCCAAAGAAGTTCTAAATATTTGTAGGAGTCATGGGTTTAGGCCACTTTATAACCATCACAACTTTTTGCAGATCCACCATGATCCCCTTACTAGAAACAAAATAACCCAAAAGAGTAATGGCATTCAACTAGAACTCACGCAGAGAAAATTTAGCATATAAACGCTAATTTTTTAAGTGTCTAACACACAATATGGAGGTGATTAACATGATTCATCTAACTCTTTCAATATACCAAAATGTCATCTATAAACACAATCACAACAAGTACAAAAACTAATAGAATACCTAATTTTTGAGACCCATAAATGTCATCAGGGCATTGGTCAACCCAAAATACATGACCAAAAACTAATATAACATACCAGGTATGGAAGGTAGTCTTATGGATATCCTCCTCCCTAATCTTTAACTGATGATAACCCGATAGAAGGTGAATCATAAAGAAAGACTTAGCACCCTGAAGCTAGTTAAATAGATCATCAACCCTAAAAAAAAAGGTACTTATTCTTCCCAATCACCTTATTCAACTGGCAATAATCTATTCATATTCGAAGGGTCCCAACTTTATTTCATACAAAAAGAATGGGAACACCCCATAGAGACACATTAGGGTGGATAAAAAACTTATAATGAAGATCTTTCAACTGCTTTTTAAGCTTCTTTAACTCATCTGGAGCCATTTTATAAGGAGAGATAGAGATAGGATGAGTGCCCAAAAAAATCAATCCCAAAATTGATTTTCCTATCAGGAGAAACACCAGGAAGGTCATCGAGAAAAATCTTAGGAAATTTGTTAACCACGGGAACAGACTGTAATGAAGGACCCTCCGAGTTAGAATCTTTAATCCTGGCTAAATAATAAAGACACCCCTTGGAAATAAAATTTTTGGACTCTAATATTTAAAATGAATCTTTCTTTAAGCACTAGGTGACAGCACCCAAGCACACACGAAAGTGTACATGGTCTACCAAGTTGTAATACCCTGAAAAATCCAAACCAATATTAGTGCCACGTTTCAAGATCATGCATAGTGCACCATGGTTGTTTTATAGTTTTATGAGCAAGTTACATGTATGTTAAGTCTTCAAATAACTCCTAGCCATCAGACAAATCAAAACATTCCTTATCGATTGAATTCTTGGGAAGGATATTGCTATAGTCAACTTTGAATGAGCATATCTCTTGTTATACTATGAATTTTGGGCTCCTGACCTACCAAAGGATATATAATTGAATTATTTTTCCAATGATACTAATTTTACCTAAATACGATATTGGAGCAAGGAGTTATGGTCATTTTACTCTGGCATGTCAGGCTGGAAAACTGAGTGACGACATTCATGATAAGCTGTCACGCCCGTGATGGCGTAACACTAATATCGTCAGCCCTGGGAAGATTTTCACCCCTAGTGATGACATTTTGTGACAAGCCATCATACCCATGATGGCCGGTCACCAATGTCATCAACCTTAACCAGAAAACCAAGATTTCACCTTTTTGTGATGACAATTCGTGATGACCTATCACCAGTATGATAGCTTGTCACAAATGTCGTCAACTATTTTTTTCCAACAATTAAGAGACATTTTTTCAAGGGTATTTTTGTCTTTTCCTTCACTTCCCATGATTTATAACCCTCAAGGAGCATATTATCTTTCATTCTCTTTAAATAACATCTCAAAAAGCTCCCCCATACACTCCCAACCACAAGATTACAGTTTTCTCTCAAGATCATCTCCTCAAGAACAAGAACATTCTCTCCTAAAGGGGTTAAACCCAAGTCAAGAAAAATCAATAACAAGCCTAAGTATTTCTTCAAGAACCTTTAAGAAACATTAGATCTCTTTCATGATCAAGCTTTAAGGTATGCGTAGTGTTCATCCATGGATCCCTTTCATCCATGGAGCTTAAGAATCATATTTTAAATTATTTATTATGATTTCCTTGTTTTGTTATGGCTATAATCATGTTGATGATTGTTTTTTGGATTCAAGGTTGTATCTTGATGTATTTTTCATGAAGCATGTGAGTAGGTTAGTTGAAACCCATGAATTTTGGATTGATTAAGATTGTCAAATTGATAAGTACACCGATGCCCAAAGTTGTGCATGTAAGGTGTTTCATAAAATGTAAAGAATGATAGAATCCATGTTTTTATGACTTAACAATGATTAAATAGTAAGCCCATGTTCTATTCTTTATGATTCCATATGAACTCTACGTTATTGTTGTGTGTTATTGTTGTGATATGGAATGAGCATGATATTGAAGCAACACGAGTGTACACTTGTTGTGTGCATCTCCTTCCATGTATAAGATGTTGAGAACCAAGTGTAGTATGAAATCCCCTACTTATGATATTGTGAATTGTCGACTCTATTCTTATGATCAACTCAGTTATGTGTGCCAGCTTCCCTCCATCGAGTCCTGAGGGTACTTGTACCTAAAATAATATAGTTGTGTGCCTAGTGCCATGTTATGTTATCACAATACTCTCAGTCAAGCCATTGTCTATAGAATTCAGTAGTCATGTGAATCAGGAAAACTCAGAAATCTCAGCAGTCTCAATAGTTCAGTAACCTCAAGACTCAGTAATCTCAGTGATCTCAGTAATTACAGTATTTCTAGTGATCTCATAATTTCAGTACTCTTAGTCAGTCCTTAGAACTTAGTACATTCCTTCAGTAAAGGGAACTCAGTAAACTCAGTTTAGCTCCGCTAAACAATACCACTAGTATTAGTTCAGTTAATCAGTATCAGTTTAGCTAATCAGTTCAGTTCATTTATTCAGTTTAGCTCAGTTATCTAGTTTAGTTTCTTTCAAATGGGGAGAAGGATTCAGAACCATGTGAGTCTAGGGATGGAAACTCAACTGCTAGAACTATGTAGCCAGCGTAGGTATGAGATGTCACCCGTTAAATAGGACTGGCATACTCAGGGGTCACCTATTAGCATATTTATATGTATAGGACTGATCCTATGAGTCACCCACTAGATTAGACTTGACTCTACAACAGCTGTCATTACTGGTGGCACGGTACTAACACCCTTCTTGTCAGGGTAGAGATTGGACCCCAGTCAGCCTAGCCTGGGGCATGTCGGTTAGAGGAATACATCCCATAGTTTTAGTTACAGATTTAGGACTGTCAGATACAGTCAACTCAATTCAGTAGTACAGATTTAGTACTGTTAGAGATAGTCAATCCTTATCATTATAAATAGACTTCAAGATTACCCATTAGACATGACTGATCTTAACTATAGTTAAACAGTATCAGAATCATCATATTTAAAGATCATCTGCTAGATAGGACTGATCTCAAATTCAGTTACTCCATATAGAACAAAACTAAGATAGTTCCATCAGAACTCAGATTATTAAATACATTTGCTTAATATTAGTTACATCGATCTTGTCGATCATCATAGTTATATAAGTTATGTTAATTGTCATAGCTTATGTTATCAGTATTCAGTTTTAGGACTATTAGACACAGTCAATCAATCCAGTTCTTCATAATTCAAAATATTAGAAATAGTCATTTATCTATTTAGTATCTCAGTATCAGTAAAGTCATGTAGTCAGTATTCAGACTCAGTAGTCAGTATCACCACGAGTTCAGTTATAGTTGCTTATGCATGTATGTATTCTTACATTCATATTAGTCAGCATTGTTCATGCATATAACCCTTTGCATTTATCTTACCTCACTCGTATACTCAGTATATTCAGACGTACTAATGCATTTCTGCTATGGTGTTTTCTCTTATGTTACACCATAGGTTCAGAGGCATGTGTTCTAGATCAGCAGTAGCATTCTAGTCGTAGAGTTGCAGTGAGTCCTCATCCATTCAAGAATGATATTATTTTATTTCATTTATTATTTCAGTTCAGTTTTGCTAGACGGAGTTAGTTGGAGATATTTAGAGTCCTCAGTTTCCTTCAACTCCTTACTCAGACAATATTTAGAGGCTTTCAGATTTAGATCAAATTTGATTCAGACTTTTGTTATTTTTGGGTATTTGCCACCCATATGGATATTATATTTGTCAGATATTTTATTCAGTTGAACCTTATGGCCTATTGTTTATGTTTTTCTGTATTATTACATTATATATTGCAGTGTACTTGTACAGATATCAGTCATGGGTTAGCTTGTGGTCCTTCAGGGTCATAAGTACCATATAGCATTTCGGTTCAGAAAATTGAGATTTTACAAAGTTGATATCATAGCCTAAGGTTTATTAGAGACCTACGAAGTTTGAAAGCCGCATATAGTAGAGTCTTATACATACGTGTGTTGTGCACCACACTTATGTGCAGAAGGCTATGAGATATTTTAGGAACAATTTTCCTTTTTCAGTATTCATGTCATGCCAGTGAGCATAATCTCAAGTCACTCTCAGTCTAATCCATTTCTCCCTTTCTTCTATAGAACATGCATCCTAAAAGAAGAAATAGAAAATAGTCAGCCCCTCAGCCCGAAGACCCTTTGGGTGATCATGTTTCTCATGTGGAGTTTAAGTCCGCATTCACCACTCTTGCTCAGTCAGTTCCTGCCCAGAATGACTAACCAGCTATTGTTTTGGCCAATGCAGTGGCCAATTCAGCTACAGCTAGAATTTAGGACTTTACCTAAATGAATCCTCCTTCTTTCATGGTGTCTAAGTCAGATAAGGACCCATAGAAATTCTTAGATCAGATTCAGAAAGTGATAGATATTATAGGGGTGACTACTATGGAAAGTACTAAGTTAGCTGCATATCAATTATAGGATATGGCTCATACTTGGTACAAACTGTAGAAGTCAGAAAGGTTAGATGATGCAGGTTCTATAGAGTGGGAGGAGTTTGCCTCTGCTTTTCTTAATAGATTTTCCCGCTAAATCTTAGAGAATCTAAGGTGCTAGAGTTTATCAACCTTAAGCAGGGTAGTATGACAGTGAAAGAGTATTCTCTTAGGTTTACTCAATTATCCAGATATGCCCCTCATGTGGTTGCAGATAGTAGAGCCAAGATGAGTAAGTTCGTGTTAGGAGTGAATGATAGCATGGTAAACGAGTGCAGATCTGCCATGTTGAATAGTGATATGACTTTAGCCAGACTTATGACTCTTTCTCAGTAGATAAAGGATCAGAAGATTAGAAAAAGAGAGAGATAGAGTAAGAGAGCAAGGAAAAGTAGTTTTAGCTTTGATCAGCCTAAGTCACAAGGTGGTAACCGTTCTCAACATAGTTAGAAGTTTTTAGCCCTAGCTCTGTCCTCTCTAGTGCACCAACACCTAAGTTTATATATGGCTATCATGATGGAGCGCCAGGCTCTGAGGCCCCGGTTAGTGAGAATAGAAGTCTTACTTATCCATTTTTTAAAGAGTATAGTAAGAATCTCCTAGGTACATATAGGGAAAGTAGTGATGTATGCTTTGGGTATGGCAAGCTAGGCCACAGGATGTAAGAGTGTAGAGTTCTAGCACAGAGGGGTAAAGAGTTGCGTCAGCAAGGCACCAAGAGAGGTCAGTGTCATAATACACTTTATGCACTCCAGACCCGTCATGATTCGAAAAGCTTCCCTGACCTAGATTCGTCTACGTTACCAATCTTTCATGTTCATGGTATGCATTGTTAGATCTCCTTCTCTAATTTGGACATATGTTTCAGCATGAGTTAGTTAGTAAAGCCAACAAGTCAGTTTAGCAATCAAGCAGTCGGATTTGTATAGTTTGTTTCCTTAGCCTTGCATCTATTCATTCTATCCAAGATCTCAGAGAATAGAACTATTCCAAGTAGAACCTCCTAGTAGTTGTAAGTTTATTTCAGTTCATGCATCATGCTTTAGTCCCAAACTCTCGAGGTTTAGTTATAATCTAGTTCGTAGATACCTGTTGCATCGCCTTACCTTTCTCAATATCTCAGCAACGTCATTCCAGCATCCTTTAAGGGACATAGTGTCCTAAGGGGAGAGATATACTATAGCCCCCAAAATTTCATGATTTAAACATGTCATTTTCTTTGATGAATATATCTTGGAGGAAGTGTTACTTTTGAGCCGACCCTCTAGCTCCAAAACTCAGTAGTAAGCCATGTACTTAATGACTCAGTTTAGTCCAGGATACGATATTCTATCCATGTCATGCATTGAAGACTCAGTTCAGTTCATGTATGAAATTCCAGACTCAGTTATTTTTGTATGTTTCCACTCATGCATATTGAGTGATTAATGTCAAACTCATAGATATTTTTAGTTCAAAGTGACAGTCTTCTTTGATCTTACTCGTTCCCATGTTTAAATTTTAGTAACAAATTTTGTATTCAGTTCCATGCTTAGTTTTCAGTTCAAACTTGGTACCTTTACCATTGCATGTTCAGCCGTATGTTTCTAAGCCCGTTCAGTCATAAATTCACGTGCCAGATATGCGTGATCAGCTTATTAGTACTTTCTATCATGCATTCATATATCATGTTAGTTTTATAATCATGCATTAGATATGTATGGATTCAGCTCATCAATTAGGCATCAGATATACATTCTTATTAAGAGAAACTCAGTTCATCAGAACACTCAGTCGTGCATTCATGAATCAGTTACTCATGCATCATATATGCATGTTCAGTATGATGTATTTAGCTCATCAGTCATGTCAGTCCTGAAACCATGTTTTAGTAGTGTATGTATTGTATGTACTTTAGTAGATTTTTTCTTCCATCTCAGTCATTCTTATTCGAGGACGAATGTTCCTAAGGGGGAGATATTGTAATACCTTAAAAAATCCAAACCAATATTATCACCATATTTAAATCTAATGCATAGTAAATCATGGTTATTTTATAGTTTTATGAGCAAGTTACATGTATATTAAGTCTTCAAATAACTCCCAGCTATCATACGAATCAAAACATTCCTTACCAATTAAATTCTTAGGAAGGATATTGCTATAGTCAACTTTGAATGATCATATATCTCGTTATACTAATAATTTTTTATATAATAACCTACCAAAACATAGATAATTGAATTATCTTTCCAACGATACCTATTTCGCCTAAATCCAATATCGAATCAAGGAGTTATGCCTATTTTACTCTGGCATGTCAGAATGGGAAGCTGAGTGACGACATTCATGATAAGCTGTCACACCCGTGATGGCCTATCACCAACGTCGTCAGCCTTGGGAAGATTTTCACCCCCAGTGACGATATTTTGTGACAATCCATCACACCCGTGATGGCCTATCACCAATGTCATCAACCTCAACTAGAAAACCAAGATTCTACCTTTTTGTGTCGACAATTCGTGACGACCTATCACCAGTATGACGGCTTGTCACAAATGTCATCAACTATTTTTTCCAGCAATTGAGGGATGTTTTTGCAAGGTTATTTTTGTCTTTTCCTTCACTTCCAATAATTTATAACCCTCAAGGAGCATATTATCTTTCATTCTCTTTAGTTAAACATCTCAAAGAGCTCTCTCATACACTCTCAACCATAAGATTAGGGTTTTCTCTCAAGATCATCTCCTCAAGAACAAGAACATTATCACCCAAAGGGGTTAAACCCTAGTCAAGAAAAATCAAGAACAAGCCTAAGGATTTCTTCAAGAACCTTTAAAAAACATTAGATCTCTTTCAAGATCAAGTTTTAAGGTATGCATAGTGTTCATCCATGGATCCCTTTCATCCATGGAGCTCAAGAATCATGTTTTAAATTATAAATTGGGATTACCTTGTTGCGTTATGGCTATAATCATGTTGATGATTATTGTTTTAATTCAAGGTTGTATCTTGATGTCTTTTTTATGAAGCGTGTGAGTAGGTTAGTTGAAACCCATGAATTTTGGATGGATTAATATTGTCAAATTGATAAGTACACCTATGCCCAAAGTTGTGCATGTAAGGTGTTTTATAAAATGCTAAGAATGATAGAATCCATGTTTTTATGACTTAATTGTGCTTAAATGACAAGCCCATGTTCTATTCTTTATGATTCCACATAAACTCCACATAATTGTTGTCTTTTATTGTTGTGATATGGAATAAGCATGATATTGAAGCAATATGAGTTTACACATATTGTGCGAATCCTCTTCCATGAATAAGATGTTAAGAACCAAGTGTAGTATGAAATCCCCTACTTATGATATTGTGAATTATGGACTCTATTCTTCTAATCAAGTCAGTCATGTGTGTCAATTTACTTCCATCGAGTACTGGGGGTACTTGTACCCGAAATAATATAGCTGTGTGCCTAGTGCCATGTCATGTTATCATAATACTCTCTATCAAGCCATGGTCTATATAATTTAGTTAGTCATGTGACTCAGGAAATCTCAGAAATCTCAACAGTCTCGGTAGTTTAGTAACCTTAGTACTCAATAATCTTAGTGATCTCAGTAACAACTGTATTCCAAGTAATCTCAATAATTTTAGTACTCTCAGTCGGTCCTCAGAACTCAGTACGTTCCTTCAATCAAAGGAACTCAGTAAACTTAGCTTAGCTCCTCTAAACAATACCACTAGTATCAGTTCAGTTAATCAGTATCAGTTCAGCTAATCAGTTCAGTTTAGTTATTTAGTTTAGCTCAATTATCCAATTAAGTTTCTTTTAGATGGGAGTAGGATACAACACCGAGTGATCTTAGGGATGGGGACTCAGCCGCTAGAAAGGACGAAGATCCTTAGAAGCAATCCCTAAGTTCCATAACTACGTAGCTAGCATAGGTACGGGATGTCACCCATTAGATAGGACTGGCATACTCAGGGGTCACCCATTAGCATATTTATATGTATAGGAATGATCCCAGGAATCACCCGCTAGATTAGGACTGACTCCACAGTAGTTTTCTTTACTAGTGGCGCGGTATTGACACCCTTCCAGTCAGGGCAGAGATTGGACCCCAGTCAGCCTAGCATAGGACATATCGGTTAGATAAATACATCACATAGTTTCAGTTGCAGATTCAGGATTTTCAGATACAATCAACTCAGTTCAGTAGTACAGATTCAGTACTGTTAGAGACAGTCAATCCTTATCAATATAAATAGACTTCAAGATCACCTATTAGACAAGACTGATCTCAACTATAGTTAAATAGTATAAGAATCATCAGATTTAAAGATCACCCGCTAGATAGGACTGATCTCAAATTTAGTTACTCCATATAGAATGGAATTCAGATAGTTCCATCAGAACTCAGACTATTAAATACAGTTGTTCAGTATTAGTTATATCGGTCTTGTCGATCATCACAGTTACGCTATTTTTCATAGCTTATGTTATCAGTATTTAGTTTCAGGACTGTTTGACACAGTCAATCAGACCAGTTCTTCATAATTCAAACTGTCAGAAAAAGTCATTCATCTATTCAGTATCTCAGTATTATATAGTCATGTCGCCAGTATTCAGTATCACCACGAGTTCAGTTATAGTTGCTTATACATGTATTTATTATCACGTTCATATTAGTCAGCATTGTTCATGCATATAATGCTTTGCATTTAGCCTACCTCACTCGTATACTCAGTACATTGAGACGTGCTGACGCATTTTCTGCTATGGTGCTTTCTCTTATGTTACAGCATAGGTTTAGAGGCACGTGTTCCAGATCTGTAAGAGCATTCTAGTCGCAGAGTTGCAGTGAGTCCTCTTCCATTCGACGATGATATTATTTTATTTCATTTATTATTTTAGTTCTGTTTTGCTAGACGGAGTTAGTTGGAGACATGTTCCTTCAACTCCTTACTTAGATAGTATTTGGAGGCTTTCATATTTAGTTTAGATTTGATTCAGACTTCAGCTGTTTTCGGGTATTTACCACCCATATGGATACTACGTTTGTCAAATATTTTATTCAGTTGAACCTTATAGCCTATTATTATTGTTTCTCCACATTATTACATCATATATTATAGTATACAGGTACAAATATCAGTCATGGGTTATTTTGTGGTCCTTCAGGTGCATAAGCACCATGTAGCATTTCGGTTCAGAAAATCAGAGTGTTACAAAAGTAATATAGTGGCCTTCAAGAAAGCTGAATTATCAATCCCACGAAGACTTGATTCGATAATTATTTTATTTCAATTCACAATTTGGATTCAATGGATGTGAGAGTAACCAAATAAAGAATTTGGATATTGTAAATTAAAACTAAACAATGCGGAAAGTAAAGGTCTTGAGAAAATCTATAAGAGAAAACCCAGGGTTGAAGCACTCTAAATAATCATATTATGCTTTTGGATTTCATTTGTTAACTTGCTTATCTTGGTTATTCATTCATAGAGTTAATTGCATGATTACGATTTTCCAACCTCAAATCTTTTACCAAAGTTAAAACTTACACCTACATCGTTGAGCGGGGATGTAATAGTTAACTTCAGCTCTTAACAAATAGCATCCTACGTATGAATCAAGTAAGGTATCTAAGTACATCCCTGTCCTAGAAACTAATTCAAGTTTCTTATTTTATAAAGAATCAAGAACCATACTCTGCTTATTCTTATGTTGTATCGCCCTATTCCTTCTCTCGAGTTCACAAGCTTGACAATGGATGTATTCTAAGGTTCGCAAATTCTTAAAATATTTAAAAAGAGAATAAACAAACAACCAATATTGATAAGCAAAGAAAACAAACTTAATTCATAGCAATAATAATCATGTTCTTGGCTTTAACCCTGGAGAGAGGGTTTTTGTAACAACCCAGAATTGGGGCTACAATATAAACCATGATTTCGATGTGTTGTTAATCTCAAAGCCATAAAATCCTATGTCAATACGGCATGTTAATTATTGTGTAGCATGTGAATCCACTCAAGCTTAAATTTAGACCATAGAGGTCCTTCAACTCAAGGACGAGTTGAAACTATTTCGATCGACTAAGTTTTAGTGGACGTTGTAAGATCTCATGGGTGTAGTTTTTATGAACATGCATGCTTTTAAATGGGGGTTTTCCATGAAATTCTAATAACTTGCTTTCAATATGATTTCTAAGTCATTTTTCTTTGTCATGGGAATTGTTTGCCTATATACTTCAATGGTTGAAACCACGCATACGTGATTTGAGATTTTCCATGGAAGTTTGATAAATATGAATGATAAATTTATTTCCTATTCCTATGATAATGTCTTGATACCCCATATCATATTGTGATCAACAAAAGAGATCATGAATTTGAAATAAATATTGTTCACCACTTGTAAATGATGAACCACCTTGGTTTTTGCATGATTATGCATATGTCGATGTGATATTAATGACTTATAAGTCTGGTACGACGATACCCTACAGAATATGATATGTGATTAAATAAGATGAAATTTGAATGCATTGATTTTACGTGAGAAAGATGGATTCCCGCAGAAGGCATTTAAGATATAAGGGCTCATCGCTGGAAAACGTGTTTGCTGACACGAAATATTGGTACCAGGCTAAGTGATCTTGTGTACTTGACTTCATGTCATTCCCAAATTAGGAATATAGGTAGGAGCCCGGGCTAAGTGATCTTGGGCACTACCATTGGATCGAGACACCATGCTATGTGATCTTGTGTGTCTCTTTCTCACTTATACTCTAATCTCAGCGGCAACCGAGGTTAGATAGTTGGCGTAAATTATGTAGGGTATTCCACCTAGCTCAGTTGCATTTTATTATTGTTGACAAACTATTGCATTACACCCTTGTATTTTTCAAATGATTTGATAAGAAATTGTTTTATAATGGCTCTCAACTATATATTGTAAAAATATTATGTTTTGTTTTGATATCTCTGCGTGCCAGTACTTTTGTGCTGACCTCCTCCCCTCTCCAACCTCTCAGGTTTAGAGGCCCAGTCTAGGGGTCAAGAGAATCAGTAGATCTTTCAGACAGAGCTGTAGAGACAAGTCGTGAGCCTTCTATGTTTCGGAAGGTCTTATGTCCTGTAGTCCTTTTATCTTATATTCAGTTTTAGGGTCTACTGGGGGCCTTGTCCCAGTTTGTATATTGTTACTTGACTCAGTTATTTGTTAGAGATTTTCGCAGACAGTTGTTTAGAGGTTAATTAATGTTGAGGGAACCTTTTCTCCCTGTTATTGTTTCTTTTCATATTTATTATCATGTTTCCAAATTATTGTATTTTTCTGCATTACTTTGATCATATGAATTTGTTGCATGATTACCAGACAGATACGGGTGTTTCAGGCCTCAATGGTTTGAAATACTCATCACGGCTAGGGCCTAGTTCGGGTCGTTACAAGCTTTGTATCAAAGCATGGTTCATGGTCCCAGGGTTTCTGCAAAATCACGTCAGGTAGAGTCTTGTTTATAGGTGTGTAGCGTGCCACACTTATAAGTAGGAGGCTGCTAGGTGTTCAGGAAATATTTCCCTTCTTTGTGATTTAGTTTGTGCTTCAGAGTCTGAGTTGTTCTGTAATCAATGATCACTTGTGTTTAAGAAACACAGTTATGCCTCCATGTCGTATCATCGATCAGAATGCTCAAGCAAACAAGGTCCGTCCTACCCATGGGATGCGGACCCATAACAGGGCTCACACTCTAGAATTTATCCCTACTCCGGGAGTCCCTCCAGTACTGACCAGTCTACCTCAAGCTTCGTGAACTAATGCCAATCGTCCCTCAACTACTCAGGGAGATATTTCAAATGGAGAATTCAGGCGGTCCATTCATATGCTGACACAGTTGGTATCTAACCAAGCTTAACGATCAGAAGGTGTTGTGTCTGCATCTGTTATATCTGAGGATACTAGAGTTGGACATTTCATAAAGATGAATCCACCAAAATTCACTGGTACCAAGGTAGAGGAAGATCCACAGGCGTTTGTGGATGAGATAGAAAAGATCTTTAAGGTGATACATATAGATGTAGTTGAAGGGGTGGATCTAGCAACCTATCAGCTCAAGGACATTACGAATCAGTCGTATGCTAACTGGGAAGATGAAAAAAGTAAAAGTGCTGAGACCACAGTTTGGGGTGAATTCATGGAAGCTTTCCCTGATCGATTCTTTCCTTTGAAGTTGAGGAAGACCAAAGTGGAAGAGTTTATGAATCTGAAGCAGGGCAGTATGAGTATCCAGGAGTACACTTTGAAAATTAATAAACTAGCCCTCTATGTACTAGAGTTGACTAGTAATATGAGAGCCTGGATGAGAAAATTTGCATCTGGCCTTGCTGATAACCTTGTACTTGAGTACCAGGGGGCTATGTTGAATAAGGAGTTAAACTTTGCCCGACTGACCGTTCATACGTATCAGGTGGAAAAGAAGAAGAAAAAGATTGCTGAATCTAGAGAGAAAGACAGATAGGCTAAGAGAGCTAGCTCTGTGGACCAGCACCAGAGTCAGCCACAGAGTGGTAACTAGGGTAATAAGTGGTCAAAAAAATAAAGTTTTAGAATAATGCACAATCAGCAGCCAGCGCCCCAGCACCCAGACTACCAACAGACAGACAAACTCAGAGTTTTTAGACTCCTCAAGGGTCCAAAGCTCTGGGTACATAATCTCAGGGCAGTGTGGCCCAGCAGTGTCGTACTTATCCATGGTGTGAGGTTTGCAGAAGGAATTATCTAGGTAAGTGTTGGTTTGAGGGTAGAAACTGCTATACTTATGGTAAAGTGGGTCATCTTCAGAGAGATTAACCTTCTGCTGGAGTAAATGTAGGGGGGCCTAAGTCCCAAGCCACCTCCACAGCTTGTTTTCCTAAGGGTGCCCCTTCAGCTGTCGGAAGTAGTCCCAATCAGTTATATTCTTTGACTAACCGCCAGGAGGCGGAAGCTTCACCAGATGTTTTCACCGCTATGTTACGAATCTTTTCTCATGATATTTACGTATTGCTTGATCTTGGGTGTACTTTATCTTATGTGACCCCTTCTGTGGCTGTTGGTTTCAGGTTTGAGCCTGAATTTATTGTAGAACCCTTCTCTATTTTTACTCTTATAGGTGATTCTGTTATTGCTAGAAGGGTATATAGAAATTGTGTTATGTCTATTCATAGTAGGGAAACTGTGGCAGACCTTATAGAACTGGATATGATAGATTTTGATGCCAACCTTGGGATGGATTGGCTCCATTCGTGTTATGCCACCTTTGATTGCAGAACCCGAAAGGTCACTTTTCCTTTCCTAAATGAGACACCAATTGTCAATTAGAGCAGTTCTTCATAATTCAAACTGTCAAAAAAAGTCATTCATCTATTCAGTATCTCAGTATTATATAGTCATGTCGCCAGTATTCAGTATCACTACGAGTTCAGTTATAGTTGCTTATACATGTATTTATTATCACGTTCATATTAGTCAACATTGTTCTTGCATATAATGCTTTACATTTAGCCTACCTCACTCGTATACTCAGTATATTGAGACATGCTGATGCATTTTCTGCTATGGTGCTTTCTCTTATGTTACAGCATAGGTTCAAAGGCACGTGTTCCAGATCAGCAGGAGCATTTTAGTTGCAGAGTTTCAGTGAGTCCTCTTCCATTCGAGGATAATATTATTTTATTTCATTTATTATTTTAGTTCAATTTTGCTAGACGGAGTTAGTTAGAGACATGTTCCTTCAACTCCTTACTTAGACAGTATTTGGAGGCTTTCATATTTAGTTTAGATTTGATTCAGACTTCAGTTGTTTTCGGGTATTTGCCACCCATATGGATACTACGTTTGTCAGATATTTTATTCAGTTGAACCTTATAGCCTATTATTCTAGTTTTTCCATATTATTACATCATATATTACAGTGTACAGGTACAAATATCAGTCATGGATTATCTTGTGGTCCTTCAGGTTTATAAGCACCGTGTAGCATTTCGGTTCAAAAAATCAGGGTGTTACAAAAGTAATATAGTGGCCTTCAAGAAAGCTGAATTATCAATCCCACGAAGACTTGATTCTATAATTATTTTATTTCAATTTACAATTTGGATTCAATGGATGTGAGAGCAACCAAATAAAGAATTTGGATATTGTAAATTAAAACTAAACAATGCAGAAAGTAAGGGTCTTGAGAAAATCTATAAAAGAAAACCCAAGGTTGAAGCACTCTAAATAATCATATTATGCTTTTGGATTTCATTTGTTAACTTTCTTATCTTGGTTATTCATTCATAGAGTTAATTGCATGATTACGATTTTCCAACCTCAAATCTTTTACCAAAGTTAAAACTTACACCTACATCGTTGAGCGAGGATGTAATAGTTAACTTCAGCTCTTAACAAATAGCATCCTACGTATGAATCAAGTAAGGTATCTAAGTACATCCCTGTCCTAGAAACTAATTCAAGTTTCTTATTTTATAAAGAATCAAGAACCATACTCTGCTTATTCTTATGTGGTATCGCCCTATTCCTTCTCTCGAGTTCACAAGCTCGACAATGGACGTATTCTAAGGTTCGCGAATCCTTAAAATAGTTAAAAAGAGAATAAACAAACAACCAATATTAATAAGCCAAGAAAACAAACTTAATTCATAGCAATAATAATCATGTTCTTGGCTTCAACCCTGGAGAGAGGGTTTTTGTAACAACTCGGAATTGGGGCTACAATATAGACCATGATTTTGATGTGTTGTTAATCTCAAAGCCATAAAATCCTATGTCAATACGGCATGTTAATTATTGTGTAGCATGTGAATCCACTCAAGATTAACTTTAGACCATAGAGGTCCTTCAACTCAAGGACGAGTTGAAACTATTTCGATCGACTAAGTTTTAGTGGACGTTGTAAAATCTCATGGGTGTAGTTTTTATGAACATGCATGCTTTTAAATGGGGGTTTTCCATCAAATTCTAATAACTTGCTTTCAATATGATTTCTAAGTCATTTTTCTTTATGTCATGCGAATTGTTTGCCTATATACTTCAATGGTTGAAACCATGCATATGTGATTTGAGATTTTCCATGTAAGTTTGATAAATATGAATGATAAATTGATTTCCAATTCCTATGATAATGTCTTGATACCCCATATCATATTGTGATCAACAAAAGAGATCATGAATTTGAAATAAATATTGTTCACCACTTGTAAATGATGAAGCACCTTGATTTTTACATGATTATGCATATGTGGATGTGACATTAATGACTTATAAGTCAGGTATGACGATACCCTACAGAATACGATATGTGATTGAATAAGTTGAAATTTGAATGCATTGATTTTACATGAGAAAGATGGATTCCTGAAGAAGGCGTGTGAGATATAAGGGCTCATCGCTGGAAAATGTGTTTGCTGACATGAAATATTGGTACCAGGCTAAGTGATCTTATGTACTTGACTTTATGTCATTCCTAAATTGGGAATATAGGTAGGAGCCTGGGCTAAGTGATCTTGGGCACTACCATTGGATGGAGACACCATGTTATGTGATCTTGTGTGTCTCTTCCTCACTTATACTCTAATCTCAGCGGTAACCAAGGTTAGATAGTTGGTGTAAATTATGTAGGGTATTCCACCTAGCTCAGTTGCCTTTCATTTTTGTTGACAAACTATTGCATTACACCCTTGTGTTTTCAAATGATTTGATACGAAATTTCTTTATAATGGCTCTCAACTATACATTGTAAAAATATTATGTTTTGTTTTGATATCTCTGCGTGCCAGTACTTTTGTGCTGACCTCCTTCCTTATCCAACCTCTCAGGTTTAGAGGCCCAGTCTAGGGGTCAAGAGAATCTGTAGATCTTTTAGACAGAGCTGTAGAGACAAGTCGTGAGCCTTCTATGTTTTGGAAGGTCTTATGTCCTGCAATCCTTTATCTTATATTCAGTTTTAGGGTCAACTGGGGGCCTTGTCCCAGTTTATATACGGTTATTTGACTCAGTCATTTGTTAGAGATTTTTACAGACAGTTGTTTAGAGGTTAATTAATATTGAGGGAACCTTATCTCCCCGTTATTGTTTCTTTTCATATTTATTACCATGTTTCCGAATTATTGTATTTTTCCGCATTACTTTGATCATATCAATTTGTTGCATGATTACCAGACAGATAGGGGTGTTTTAGGCCTCAATGGTTTAAAATGCTCGTCATGGCCAGGGCCTGGTTCGGGTCGTTACAACGTTGGTAGCAAAACATGGTTCATGGTCCCAGGGTTTCTACAAAATCGCATCAGGTAGAGTCTTATTTATAGGTATGTAGCGTGCCACACTTATAAGTAGGAGACTGCTAGGTGTTTAGGAAATGTTTCCCTTCTTTGTGATTTAGTTTATGCTTCAGAGTCTGAACTGTCCCCTAATCAATGATCACTTGTGTTTCAGAAACACAGTTATGCCTCCATGTCGTATCATCGATCAGAATGCTTAGGCAGATAAGGTTTGTCCCACCCATGGGCTGCAGACCCATAAAAGGGCTCACACTCTAGAATTTATCCCTACTCCGGGAGTCCCTCCAGTACCGACCAGTCTACCTCAAGCTTCGCGGACTAATGCCAATCGTCCCTCAACTGCTCAGGGAGATATTTCAAATGGAGAATTCAGACGGTCTATTCATATGCTGACACAGTTGGTATCTAACCAAGCTCAAAGATCGAAAGGTGTTGTGTCTGCATCCGTTATATCTGAGGATACTAGAGTCGGACATTTCATAAAGATGAACCCACCTAAATTTACTGGCACCAAGGTGGAGGAAGATCCACAGGTGTTTGTGGATGAGATTGAAAAGATCTTTAAGGTGATGCATATAGATGTAGTTGAAGGGGTGGATCTAGCAACCTATCAGCTCAAGGACATTAGGAATCAGTGGTATGCCGACTGGGAAGATGAAAAAGGTGAAAGTGTTGAGCCCACAGTTTGTGGCGAATTCGTGAAAGCTTTCCCTGATCGATTCTTTCCTCTGAAGTTGAGGAAGACCAAAGCGGAAGAGTTTATGAATCTAAAGCAGGGCAGTATGAGTGTCTAGAAGTACACTTTGAAGTTTAATAAACTAGCCCGCTATGTACTAGAGTTGACTAGTAATATAAGAGCCTGGATGAGAAAATTTGCATCTGGCCTTGCTGATAACCTGGTACTTGAGTACCAGGGGGCTATGTTAAATAAAGAGTTAGACTTTGCCCGACTGACCATTCATATGTAGCAGGTGGAAGAGAAGAAGAAAAAGATTACTGAATCTAGAGAGAAAGACAGATAGGCTAAGAGAGCTAGCTCTGTTGTCCAGCACCAGAGTCAGCCACAGAGTGGTAACTAGGGTAATAAGTGGAAAAAAAAAGTTTTAGAATAATTCACAGTCAGCAGCCAGCGCCCTAGCATCCAGACTACCAACAGACAGACAAACTCAGAGTTTTTAGACTCCTCAAGGGTCCAAAGCTCTAGGTTCACAATCTCAAGGCAGTGTGGCGCAGCAGTATTGTACTTATCCATGGTGTGAGGTTTGCAGAAGAAATCATCTAGGTAAGTGCTGGTTTGAGAGGAGAAACTGCTATACTTATGGTAAAGTGGGTCACCTTCAGAGAGATTATCCTTCCGCAGCTTGTTTTCCTAAGGGTGCCCCTTCAGCTGCCGGAAGTAGTCCCAATCGGTTATATTCTTTGACTAACCGCCAGGAGGCGGAAGCTTCACCAGATGTTTTCATCGTTATGTTATGAATCTTTTCTCATGATGTTTATGTATTTCTTGATCCCGGGTCTACTTTATCTTATGTGACCCCTTCTGTGGCTGTTGGTTTCGGGTTTGAGCCTGAAGTTATTGTAGAACCCTTCTCTATTTCTACTCTAATAGGTGATTCTGTTATTGCTAGAAGGATTAATAGAAACTATGTCATGTCTATTCATAGTAGGAAAACTGTGGCAGACCTTATAGAACTGTATATGATAGATTTTGATGCCATCCTTGGGATGGATTGGCTCCATTCGTGTTATGCCACCTTTGATTGCAGAACCCAAAAGGTCACTTTTTCTTTCCTGAATGAGACACCAATTGTATGGGCGGGGAGTTCGGTTGAACCTAGAGTCACCTTATCTCTTATGTTTGAGCCCGGAAGCTTATCTCCAAAGGTTGTATTTATTAACTAATCCAAGTAAAAGATTTTAAAGTTTGAAACCTTCCTCTACAGTCAGTCCCTGCAGTGAACGAATTCCTAGAAGTCTTTCTCAAAGATCTCCCATGGATACCCCCTAATAGGGACATAGATTTTAGCATTGATGTGTTGCTAGACACTCGTCCTATTTCTATTCTGCCATATAGAATGGCTCCCATGGAACTAAAGGACTTAAAGAAACAGCTTGTAGACCTCCTAGACAAAGGTTTTATTCATCCTAGTGTTTCCCCATGGGGTGCACCCGTGCTCTTCGTACAAAAGAAGGATGGGTCCCTTCGGATGTGCATTGACGACCTTTTTGACCAGTTTCAGGGTGCCAAGTGTTTTTCAAAAATAGACCTTCATTCAAGTTATCATCAGTTGAAATTTAGGGAGTTAGATATACCCAAGACAGCCTTTCAAACCCGATATGGTCATTACGAATTTCTAGTCATGTCCTTCGGTTTGACTAACGCCCCTACAGCCTTCACGGATCTTATGAATTAGAGTGTTTCATCAATTTCTTGACTTATTCTTCATTGTATTTATTGATGATATTCTGATCTATTCTAAGAGTAAAGAGGATCACGCCAATCACCTCCGAATTATTCTTTAGACCCTTAAGGATCATCAACTGTATGCCAAATTTTCTAAGTGTGAATTCTGGTTAGACGCTATTGCCTTCCTGGGGCACATTGTGTCCAGTGACGGGATAAGAGTGGATCCCCAGAAAGTTAAAGCAGTGAGAAAATGGCCCAGACCAATGACTCCAACCGATATTCGGAGTTTTTTAGGTTTGGCAGGGTATTACAGAAGGTTCGTAGAGAGTTTTTCTTCCATAGCTGCTCCGCTTACTAAACTGACTCAAAAAAATATGAAGTTTGTGTGGTCTGACTTGTGTGAAAACAGTTTTGAGAAATTAAAGGACAAGCTGACTACTGCTCCTGTTTTGACCCTTCCCGAGGGTGTAGATGATTTTGTGGTTTATTGTGATGCGTCCCGCGTGGGACTTGGTTGTGTATTGATGCAGCGTGGTAAGGTGATAGCTTATGCATCTAGGCAGTTAAAGGTGCATGAGCACAATTACCCGACTCATGACTTGGAGTTAGCAGCCATGGTGTTTGCACTTAGAATCTGCAGGCACTATCTCTATGGAGTGCATGTTGATATTTATACTGACCATAAGAGTTTATAGTATATTTTCTCACAGAAAGAATTAAACCTCAGGCAGAGGCGTTGGATGGAGCTTTTGACAGACTATGATATGAGTCTGCATTACCACTCGGGCAAGGAAAATATTGTAGCCGACGCCCTTAGCAGGTTGTTTATGGGCAGCCTTTCTCATGTAGAAGAAGGAAAGAAGGAAATGGTGAAGGATATTCACCACCTTGCAAATATGGGAGTGTGACTCTTCGATTTCAAAGATGGAGGGATGATTGTTCATGATTTATCTAAGTCATCTCTTTGTGATGAAGTTAAGGAGAAGCAGGTTGAAGATCCCATATTGATGTAAATTAAGAAAGATGTGGGTTAACAAAAGGGTATGTCATTTGAAATTGGTGGAGATGGTATTCTGAGATTTTAGGGTAGGTTGTGCATTCCGAATGTCAATGGACTATGGAAAAGAATCCTTAATGAGGCATACACTTCGAGGTATGTCATTCACCCAGGCTCTACTAAGATGTACCATGATCTGAAAACCTTATATTGGTGGAATAACATGAAACGTGATGTAGCTGATTTTGTGTCCAAGTGTTGAGCTGTCAACAAGTGAAGGTAGAACACATGAGGCCAGGTGGTACTTCCCAAGAGATAGCCTTGCCTTTATGGAAGTGGGAGATGATAAACATAGACTTCATTACAGGAGTTCTGAGATCCCAAAACTAGTATGATTCTATATGGGTGATTGTAGATCGGCTGACCAAGTCAGCCTACTTTTTGCCTGTGAGGACTAATTATTTGGGAGAGGTTTATGCTAAGATTTACATTGAGGAGATAGGTCAATTTCATGGGGCACTAGTTTCCATTATATCCGATAGAGGTACGCAGTTTTTATCTCAGTTTTGGAGATCCTTTCAAAAGGGTTTAGGTACACAAGTGAATATGAGCAAAGCTTTCCACCCTCAGACGGATGGGCAAGTTGAGCGTACCATTCATACCCTCGAAGATATATTGAGGGCATGCGTCATTGATTTCAAAAGTAGTTGGGTAGATCACCTTCCACTGGTTGAATTCGCTTACAATAATAGCTATCATGCTAGCATCAAGACGGCTCCTTTTGAGGCTTTGTATGGGAGGAGATGTAGGTCTCTGATAGGATGGTATGAAGTGTGTGAGACTCAGTTGTATGGGCCTGATCTTGTTCATCAGGCGATGGAGAAAGTGAAGATCATTAGAGAACGACTCAAGACTACTCAGAGTTGTCAGAAGTCCTATACCGATGTTCGGAGAAGAGAACTAGAGTTTGAAATTGGTGATTGGGTGTTTCTCAAGGTTTCTCCTATGAAAGGAGTTATGCAGTTTGGAAAAAGGGGCAAATTGAGCCCTTGTTATGCAGGGCCATATTAGATTTTGAAAAAAATTGGTACAGTTGCATATGAGTTAGGATTGCCTATAAGTTTGGGTTTCGTTCATCCGGTATTCCATGTATCCATTTTAAAGAAATGCATTGGAGACCATTCTATTGTATTTCCAGTAGAGGGTATCAAAGTGACAGACTCCTTGTCTTACGAAGAAGAGCCCGTTGAAATTTTAAATCGCCAAGTTCAAAAGATGAGGATCAAATAGATAGCCTCAATAAAGGTACAGTGGAGGAATCAGAAAGTCGAAGAAGCAACTTGGGAGTCAGAAGCTAACATGAGAATTAGATATCCCAATTTGTTTGCTTCGATGGAGGAGGAGACAGAAGGTACTATTCCTATCTTAATTCGGGCTACAATATAGACCATGATTTCCATACGTTTTTAATATGTTAATTATTGTGTAGCATATGAATCCACTCAATCTTGAATTTAGACCATAGAGGTCCTTCAACTCAAGGACGAGTTGAAACTCTTTCGATCGACTAAGTTTTAGCGAACGTTGTAAAGTGTGTCAGCTTCTATCGACCATAACTCTCTGTATATATCGAATTAGGAAGTATACTATGTGTCAAATGATAGGTGTTCGAGTTAGCTTTCCAACGATACCAATTTGGCTAAAATCCGACACTCGAGAAAGAAGTTATGGCCCTTCAAAGTGATAAGCATCGCCTAACCAATCGCCCATGGCCACCGGAAAGCATAGGCAATAGCCTAGGCGGCGCCTATGTAAACATAGGCGATAGCCTAGGAGGTGCCTATGTAAACATAGGTGATAGCCTAGGCGGTGCCTATGTGAACATAGGTAATGGGATGGGCGGCACCTATGTAAAGAAATCTAGTGACTTAAACACTCCGTGTTGGGGACAAAGTGGTACTTTTCCACCCTTACTTAGCCCTAAAACACGAAATTCAGTTCCAAGGACACCAAAATGCATCTTCATTCATCAACAATGCTCAAAGATTTTCCTTAGGGTTTCAAAATAAAAACCCAAATAGTTCAAGATTCGACCGTAGGTTTTCAAAGAAGATTACATATTTGGAATCACCAATCCGCAAGCTTCAAGAAACATCTATGATCCTTGAAAAATAGAGGTACGTGGGGTTATCCTAAAATCTCATGGGTGTAGTTTTTACGAACATGCATGCTTTTAAATGGGGGTTTTCAATCAAATTCTAATAACTTGCTTTCAATATGATTTCTAAGTCATTTTTCTTTATGTCATGCGAATTGTTTGCCTATATACTTCAATGGTTGAAGCCATGCATATGTGATTTGAGATTTTCCATGGAAGTTTGATAAATATGAATGATAAATTGCTTTCAAATTCCCATGATAATGTATTGATACCCCATATCATATTGTGATCAACAAAAGAGATCATGAATTTGAAATAAATATTGTTCACCACTTGTAAATGATGAAGCACCTTGGTCTTTACATGATTATGCATATGTGGATGTGATATTAATGACTTACAAGTCGGGTATGACGATACCCTATAGAATACGATATGTGATTGAATAAGATGAAATTTGAATGCATTGATTTTACATGAGAAAGGTGGATTCCCAAAGAAGGCGTTTGAGATATAAGGGCTCATCGCTGGAAAACATATTTGCTGACACGGAATATTGGTACCAGGCTAAGTCATCTTGTGTACCTGACTTCATGTCATTCCCAAATTGGGAATATAGGTAGGAGCCCGAGCTAATATCGAGACACCATGCTATGTGATCTTGTGTGTCTCTTCCTCACTTATACTCTAATCTCAGTGGCAACCGAGGTTAGATAGTTGGTGTAAATTATGTAAGGTATGCCACCTAGCTCAGTGGCATTTCATTGTTGTTGAGAAACTATTGCATTACACCCATGTGTTTTCAAATAATTTTATACGAAATTGCTTTATAATGGCTCTCAACTATATATTGTAAAAATATTATGTTTTGTTTTGATATCTCTGCATGCCAGTACTTTTTTGCTGACCCCTTCCCCTCTCCGACCTCTCAGGTTCAGAGGCCCAATCTAGGGGTCAAGAGAATCAGTAGATCTTTCAAACAGAGTTGTAGAGACAAGTCGTGAGACTTCTATGTTTCGAAAGGTCTTATGTCTTGCAGTCCTTTTATCTTATATTCAGTTTTAGGGTCTACTGGGGGCCTTGTCCCAGTTTATATACGGTTACTTGACTCAGTCATTTGTTAGAGATTTTCGCAAATAGTTGTTTAGAGGTTAATTGATGTTGAGGGAACCTTATCTCCCCGTTATTGTTTCTTTTCATATTTATGACCATGTTTCCGAATTATTGTGTTTTTCCACATTACTTTGATCATATGAATTAGGTGCATGATTACCCGACAGATAGGGGTATTTCGAGCCTCAATGGTTCAAAATGCTCGTCACGGCCAGGGCCTGGTTCAGGTCGTGAGAGTTTTTAGCCACTCATAGTCATAATCAACATCCAAATAATTGTATTAATGATTAAAACCATAAATAAAGCTAAATTAAAGAAAATAAAACCTAAAAAGAAGTTTTGGTAGCCTCCAATGTTGTTCCAACCAATCTAGGGGTTCCAAGATTCATAAAATGTGATTTAACTCGTTATATTTATAGTAAAAAAAGTCATAAATCGACTAGGATTGGGTTTCCACATTATTAACCTTCAGCTAGGCAGTTTTTATTCCACTTTTGATGGCCACCGCGATGCGGTGACGTGCCAATCGACAATTGTCAATTTCCAAAATCCCACCATGATTTCACCGCGGCGCGGAGACTCCTCAAACTCCACCAAATTCTACATGCGCCTATTGGTCACAAAATTGGGCTTCTTATGAATACATTTATTCTTAGAACGCATGTATTGGATATTTTGATAGGCTACACGTGCCCCATATATTTCGGGTATCCAAATTGTATCCAGCTTGTGTCTTGTGCTTCCGTGGTCATTTCCAAGCCTTTATAAGTTGTTTCCACTTGAATTGAACATTTTATACCCTTCATATATCATCTTAATCCATTAAAAAATCATCCTATAGTATTAAAAAAAACAAATTAGAGCTCAAAACAAAACAACATCCTTAACGGTGAACTAGAAACACGAGCTAAGCATAGGATAAATCCATATTGAGCTTAAGCTTATTGTTTTGACCCTTGTCTTGATTCAATTGACCCTTGAACATAATAACTAAGTTGTTTCACATATAAATAGATAATAAAAACCTTAGTAACTCATTAAAATACATTAGAACCCAACACAATAGACTAGAAAAACACCTAGCTAAAGCTATTTACGCTAGTTTTTCTCGATTGAACTCTAAAAGCTCAAATTGAATCAAAACTCATCTGAAACAACCATTAAACATTGTGAACATATACTTGGACACATGAATTCTCATTTATATCATCATCAAAACATATAGCATAAGAATAATCCTCATAACAAGGCTAAAAAGGCTAGGATAGTAATGCTAGAAAGCATAAAAACACCCAATATCACTAGGGAACTCCCTTTCCACTCAATCACCGGCTCATTTAGGAACTAAAAACTGACCTTTTGGGTTCTACAATTGAGAGATGTCCATTTTACTAGTTAGTAAGGCAACCTTGCACTCCAACACCAAGTCTCAAGATAAACCCAAAGCAAAATTC